>NC_083612.1:15988541-16288541 GCF_963584025.1 Labrus mixtus | reverse complement strand
GGGGAGGCCTGCTCGTAGAAGTCGTCCTGCGCCTGCACCAGAGGGAGAGGTTGAGTGAGGAGGGAGCCACTGCCTACAGGCTCGTGGTCCCCCAGACCGCTGTCACTGCAGCTCTCCTGAGAGCCGTCCGGCAGGTGAAACGTGACGCGCCGCTGCGACTAGAACCAAGAGCACAAAACAGAGCCTCTGATGTTAAAGTGCTCTGCTCTGCCCCCTTTAAAAAATTTAAGTCCTACCACAATGTAATTTTTTTTACTTTGAGCTGAACAAGCTCACGTATGCTGCTTGACACGCTGAGTCCTGATCGGTACTGCAGTGTGAAATAAGCAGCCTTGGGAGTTTGACGGATGATGTCAAATACATTTACAAGTAAGGAAGGCACGGATGAATAAAAGGGTTCATTTTCAGAAAAAAACTGAGAATGATTGAATAAAGGGTCTTTTTTTTTTTTTATTGACCTGGGCCCGGTTATTGATGGGAAGGGCAGCTAACAGATGATAAATACAGTCACGTTTCACTGCACAATGACAACCAACAACAGCATGCAGATTAAACATCATGCACTGTAACACAAATCCAGCAAGGTGAAGAGTGCAGTATTTGTGAGCCTTCCATAAATGTGTTGTGTAATTAATGTCAGGCATAATTAATGAAGGCCAGGGAATTTCTTGATATTTGTGGCAGTGTTGTCATGTTTGTGAGTCCTGCTGCATGGAAATTAACAGCCAAGTTGTTTAGTTCGTGTTTCAGTTTGTTTGGCAAAGTCAAAGTGGTCTGCAGAGTTAACAAAAGTCGCCCCAAGGGTGTCCTTTCTCTCCGAATTCTCCACTCTCACTGAAGAGAGGAATTTCTTAACCGACGTAGCGTTCCTAGGAAACGTCTTTTAGCCCTTCTGTTGCAGATATGCATGGGAACACACATACACATTAACGAACACACGCCGTCCTTAAAGCCATCCTGATTGAATTTCCAATTGTTAATTCCGAGTGTCTTTTCCCTGTGCTCTAATGACATTTTCCTCCGGCTTTTTCATAAGTCCAGACACAAGCCTCCAGCTAACCTTTTGTGAGCACAGAGAGGTCCCTGCCACATCCTTGGTGATGACAGACAGAGGCGGCTTTTACAGTAATTATTGGCAAAAGCAAAGGTCACCCAATCTGCAGTCTAATGCAAATGACCTCATTATATATTTTAGAACTGCTCCAAAAGCATGCAACATTCAATTAAACAAAAAGAGAAAATGAAAAGAAGGAAAAACTGAGGAATGGTACTGTAAGGGGGGTGGGGGAGGAAGGGGGTGCAGACAGAAGACTGTAGAGCTGGTTATAGATTTAGATACATGAATGGATGGATGGGTGGGTGGATGGATGAATGGATAGATAGATAGATAGATAGATAGATAGATAGATAGATAGATAGATAGATAGAGCAGCGTGAGCTATATCAACCTTGGAGGAAGATGTCAGCCCCGTCATGCCCCGCAGTACCACAGTGACACAGATGATAAGCTGACTAAAAGGGAAAATGAATTGAAATGACAACAAAGACTGTTTTACTTATTTCAAGTCTGACAGCTATAGATGTGTGTTTTTTCCATTGAAGTCTGGCGCTGGCTCCATTTATGAAATGTTGTGTTTGAATTAAATTATATGTACCAACTTTATAAAGGCCTTTTATATCGTTTTCTGACATTTTAAAGGAAAACAGATATGACTTTATTTATGAAAAGTTGAAATAGCTGACAAAAACTAAAACTCTATCTACGGCACGTGTTCGAATCCGACCTGAGGCTCCTTCCCCACATGTCATTCCCCACTCCCTGTCTCTCTCTGTCCCTGATTTCTACTCCGTCCACTGTCCTATCTCTTCACTAAAGACACAAAAAAGCCACAAAAAAAAATTCAGGAAACTTCTAAAATGTACCCTTATGCTAAAAATTGTAATCAGGATTCATACAAAGCTTCACATCCTGTCTCCATGACAACCGGAAAAAAAGTACAATTAAATGTAAAGGTCTTGTAAAACAGGAATCTGGATAAATGTCACTGTTAGTAATTATAAAGCAGCAGATGATCAGACGTGGCATTTCAAATGAAGATCACACAATCATATAGAAAGTCCTCCTCTAAAGATCTGCCCTCTTATGTTTGATTGTGTTCAAAACAAACGTATACTGATCAGATAAAGTGAAGAATAATGTCTTTGCAGTTTAAAACATCTTATGAATTATACCCGGTGAAGAAGAAGGGCGAGGCCAGTCTTAAAGATTTGACATGTTTGGTGTATCTGCACTCATTTAGCTGTGTTTTTTCCCCCTGCTGCTGATGCCAAACAAGTTGGCCTAAGGCAAGTTAGCCATTTTACTTTATTACTTGGCTGCTCTCTAAGTGTCAAACTGGGTACACTGATAGTGGCAGCTTTCTGGTCCCCTCGTTCCACAGCTAAGAAGACAACTATATATTTTAACTGAGTCTATGGAGGGAGTTTTTTTTTTAGCAATGCCATGAGATTAAAATTAGAGCAAGATTAAATGCAGTACTTTTTCACAAAGGTATGTGTTCTGTAAAGGATGGTATTTAGAGTACATCTGAATAATATGAAATATTACACAGTAGTGAGTTAATACAAAAGCATATTGAATAGATATAGAAAATTACTAATTTATGTATTTTATAGGTACGATGCAATTTAACATATAGTTTCAATACAGAGCATGAAACCAATGGGCTGCACCCAGAGTGTATAGCTATGGCTTATTTCCAACACGGGGATCTAGTCGGACCTTTGGGTAAGCAGAGTATAAAATATACAACATTCAACAACATGAAACCACAGGGAACATTCAAATGTAAACAAACTAAATTGTAAAAGATAATACGTTGTTGGTCAACCATTTTGCTGACCAAATCAAGTGTTTGTTGTAATATCAGGGAAAGACAGTATAAAGACTGAACAGCGGAATATCCTGCCTCAGGTGAAGCCAAAAGATTTAGAGCTCCCCCTGCTGACTGGCTGCATTGTAGGTTATAAACCCCGCAGCAGCTGGGATAGGGGGGGGGGGGGGGCGTTAAAATAAAATCTTTCTCAGCGCCTCTACAAAAAGTACACTGTGCCCTATCAGATTAAAAGAGGTTTGATATAAGAACAAACTGAATGTATATAAACCAGACTAATAGATGGATTATATTTATTTTATTAACATTTCACTGTAATTTGGATTGTTGAAAGTGACATATTTGATAATTCATCATTTGTAATTCCATTAGCTGTAAATAAAGAGGGTCCACGTCTGAATAAATTGCCTTGTCTGTGTCTGTCGGTGTTCCGTGGGAGTAGTCTGGTTATGCCCGTGCATGTGTTTATTTGTGGGTTTATGCATGTTTGAAGATGTTTGTATTTCTCAGACGCTGACAGTCACTTGAAGTAACATTAGCATAAGACCGGCTTAAACTACCCCTGCTGCCAGTTTACAAGATATTATGGCTTATCGTGCCTGCTAACCCTTATTATCCACTTGTTTTTATAATTTGCCTGACCAAACACACTCACATAACAAACACAGAGCAAATAGCAGCCCTTTTGCTTGGCTGGAAGCTTTCACTTCCAGCCAGCCTGCAAATTATCGAGAACAGAGTTTGCCCTTGGGTCTTCATAGAATGGATACAATATTAAGCAGAGTGAAAATAAAAAGCAAACAAAATTGAGTAAATGCCAACTATGCAATCATTAGAAACAACTTTTAACAAAATAATGTTTTTAGAAAGTGTGAAAGTGGAGAGTTTTGGCTTCAACAAACAAACCGGCTTCTGAAAGTCTCCTATAAAGTTCCAAATAAGCCAACATGTTGCTAAAGACGCAAAATAATTATCATTATTAGTAGTTGGAAAAGGAGTTAGTAGCAGTCAGATAAATTGATTCAACTTTCATTAGTTTTATTGATCTTAAGATTGCATTCTCAATTTTTAAAGATGAACAAATACCCTCATAGAAAGATTGAGTATTGATTCTCTTAAGAAACAATCAGAGACAGCAAAAGTAACAGATAAATAAAGTGGTAAGTCATCCATAAAATGATACACACAGAGCCTGTTACCACCAAGTATTTTGACTTCTTTCCACACTGTGCTGCGTTGGAACAGATGCAGCAGGAACTCGTGTCAACACCTCTGGTGAGAATCAACAATCCGAGGGTGAAATATAAAGAATGACTTTGCAGCAAAGACACAATCCCATCGAACACAAAACTCATACAACTTTGGTTTTATGTGACAGAAAACAAATAGGGACAGAGCTTATGACTCGGATCACAAGCTTCTCTCTTTCTCTCTGCTTCCCCGTCTTCCTCCTCCTGAGTGTGACCATATGGAGCTCAGTGTGCAAGTCAAAAACAACTTCTGCGTGATGTTGTGTTTCCAAATGAGCACAATACAACGCTTTAACATTTCTATCGAGGCAGACGTTTAATGAGAAGGAGCAGCACACACACTGAGCGGACACACACACACAGTCACACACCCGCTCGCCCACACACACACACACACACACACACACACACACACACACACACAGGCACAAACTAATGCAACCTCCTCACCCCCACAAATAATCTTATCTAACAGCAGTCTGACACCTGCGGTGAGAGAACACTTCCCACGAGTCCGTTCTCACAAAATCAGACCACTGAGGGGGATCAGTCAAGCAGGAAAACAAAACTCACAAAAAGATCCCCCTCTGTCTCTCTCCTCCCTGCTCTCTCACTCATTCCTCTTCCCTTAGAGACCAAAGGTGCTGTGCCATCTGCTGGCCACCTTGGAAAATACATTTTTATTTTATCAATAAAAGGCCACAAACTTGATAGTGCTGATTGATTTTCTCTCGGTGTCCCTCCCTCTCTGTCCTACAACTTTGCACTGGTATTGCTTTTCCCCACACTTGCTGAAACAGCAAAATGACACAATCTCAGACATATTTGATGTTGTTCACTCTCACAGACAATAATGTATGTCTTTTTTTTTTTATTACGTTTTATCTTTTTTTTTTTGGGAAGGGGGGGAGTGAATTTCCATTCTCTATTCCCTACAGTTTTCAACAACAGCCATGACAGGCTGTAACATTCCATAAACCATCAAATCAAGTGAAACATTAGCAGATGATAGACATTGCCTCCTGTAAACATAACATTGAGATTTCCTTGGGGATCATCCATAAGATGCATCACAGTCTCAGACAAGCAGGGCCCCATTTTGACGACAAACACAGCCAAAAAAAAAAAAAACAAGCTATCAAAGTAGCATGAAATGAAAAAAAAAAAGAAAAAGAAAGGATGAAAGACGCAGAGATAAAAAGAGTTCCCAAAACTTGTGTCTGTGTATGAAATAAGAAATGACAAATAAGTCACAATCTCCCCCGTGTTTGATTCCGACTCGAATATTGACGTAGTCTGCTCCTGCTGCCTCTCCAGAGTCTTAAGTCTGCCGCCCTTCTGCTTTTCATCATTAAATCATAGCGAGGCAGTTCTTAGAAACATCTGCATTCTGCCACATCCACAATGAGGCCCGATCAGTCACTCCCCCTCGCTCTGTGCTGCACCAACAACACAAACACACGAAGACAAACACAAAGATGCATAAATCTAAGTCACATCTGACCCATTTCCCAAATTGCAAGCTTGGAACCGGACATGTAGTGTGTGTGTGTGTGTGTGTGTGTGTGTGTGTGTGTGTGTGTGTGTGTGTGTGTGTGTGTGTGTGTGTGTGTGTGTGTGTGTGTGTCTAACAGCAGTGTGCCTTGTGTAAGTCATTTACAGAACACTTGCTTAGCGTGTGATTATCAGCACAGTCCATCATTTTGACTTTTTCTGGGCTAAATGATCTTATGCAGATTTATGGTTGCAGTATACAGCATGCGGGCTTATTTATTCATCCTTTAACCATTTACTGTCTAACCCACATATGCGAGACACATTTTCTTTCTCATTAAACAGCGTAAAAATCCATGTGTAGTCAGACTGCATGTTTGTCAGCAGACCCACACGCTCACCTGTCATCTTTCACAGATGTCAGCAAGTGACAAGTCTCCCGTCGCAGAGGCCCCTCAAAGTCCAATTTGTTTTCTTTTCATCCGTCTACACCTCCCTAATTAGCTCCGTCTCATCCCACTTTCATACATTAGCACGCAGCAGCCCTCCCCACTGTTTTTGTGCTTGTTAAACAGATATTTGTGTTTTAGCCTAATTTGCATTAGTCATGCTGGAGATATCACATTTAAATGACAAAGGATGTGGAAACGGCACCGTTCTTTTCTTAAATATGTGTTTGTAAAACTGATAATAGAATGCAAAAATATTGTTTAAATTACAGATGCTGTGCAGGAGTGAGTCAGGGCCAGGTTGTGTGAGGAGGAAGAAGAAAAAGGAAGAGGAGGGAGATACAGTAGGGTTCATGCAGCGAAACTGTCCAGACTGAAATTATCATCAAACCTTGAGAAATTTGTCTTACATATACAAAAAAAAGTAATGCTTGAAAATGGATTAGTATGTTTATTCTGAATGGTCCGGGTCTGGGACACACGACCTTAAACAGCAGAGGAAAGACAAGCTACTCGATAAGTAAGAACCATTACATGAACTCACACTTTGACCTCTGAGCTGAAGGCAGACAAATTATTTAAAACAAGCAACACAAGTTTTTTAATTAAGACACAATTCTGGGAATTTATGCGTTTCATTTACAAAATATAGAGATGTTATTTGGATTTTTTTTGGAACTTGGTCCAAAGTGAAAACCCTTTTTTTTTAATATGCTCTATTTCCTTTTCTTGCAATAGTTCACACAATGCATTAAAAAACTAAATCTATACCTATAATTAAGTATATTCTAGGATATTACAATGCAACATCCATCATGACATCAACATTGGAATTGGAATGAATTATTTTCTTTATCAGGATATATCAGGAATCCTGCAGGAGTATTTGTGGTGGACAGTCTCGAGATTCAGCTTGGAACGTTTGGTTTTTAAAAAAATTAGCAAAAGTGTGGGAAGGGTAGTTCTTAATTAGAGAGTTCAGAAGAATATAGATTGACTTCATAATTCCTGAAGCATTTGAACATTACTGCATAATTGGGACTAGCTTTGTGGTGAAAGTTGTGAGATTTTATCCTGTGTGACATTTTTTTATGAATTCCCAAACTTTAGAACTTCCGATGTTTGCTACAGCGGTGAAAGTCCGTGCTATTGGCTCACAATACTGGCTGAGGAAGTTTGAAGAGTTTATGCACATTTTTGTTTATTTTTATTCATATGACGCTTTCCTAGATTTCCTTGTAGAAAGGAAAGGTTTTTTATAAACAACAGAGATGAGATCACATTCATAAAACACCAAATGTGTCAAATGTGTATTCTTAAGTCCACATCGATGGATGCTTATAGCCTCACGGGGGCAAAACAACATACTGTACACACAACAATGACATATTTTCCTTGAATAATAACAATACGGTAAATGGTAGACCACAGAAACAGAATCAGAACCGGCCTTAATCAGCGACCTTCAGGCCTAGCTGGAGGAGGCCCTCGAGGAGAAGCATTTGAGAAGATGTCATTTTTTATTATTTTGAGGTATTTCTGACCAGCAGCTCAATGTAAGACTATTTCAGCGTCTTTTTAACTCCTATTTGGTCTCCACCAGCCTCTAAAGAGTTATTCATATAATATTGGCTCCATTATTTGTTAATAAAACTAAGACCTTCTTTATGATTAAACTCAGAACCCATCTTCCAAAACTGTGCTGACTGCTGGTGAAAGAAGTCGGATTTTAATAGAAAACACTTCCATGAGTTCTCTTTGAAATATCCACATACAGTATATAGACCAGCAAACTACCTTAAGCATATGCCCTTTCAAAAAGTGTAACATTAAAAGAATGTGTCTACCGATAACAGTACATCCAGCCATACTGTGGGTGTCTCAGATAATTCATCACATTGTAGAAGAATCATCAAACACTGTATAATAACAACTACAAGTGTAAAGAAGATTCACTGAAGAGCAATAGTGGTGATGGTAAACAAAAATCTTAAGGGTTATAACTTTAAGACATCTAACTATGTTATACAAAATAGAGTATTGGACATAAGATTTCAGAAATAATAAAACATATGAATTCCTTCAGTCTTTGGCCTCTAAAGAAAGCTATGTGTTGGATTTGACCCAAGACGACTGAGCTGAATGGGCTGAAATATTTTCATTTTCTTACCAAGAATGTTTCAAGTGTGCCAGCACATAAATTACAGGAATGAGGTTAGATACAGCAATGAATAAGTCTACACCTAGCGGCTTTAATCCATTCTAGCAGAGATAAATGCAAAAATAATACGCTCTTGCTGCAGAGCTTGAGGAACAAACCTTCCAGGATTATCTCTGTCAACTTCAGGATAGCTTTCTAGGTATAGCTGAAGTTACGGGGCTGAAACTGCAGCCAACAGGCACAGTGGTGGTTGAGCTAACTGAGCCTGACACTAGAAGCTGCCTACAACTGGAAACATGAAATCAACCCATTGCCTAAGCATGCATATCAAACTTTATCACAATAGATACATTTAAATGAATCCATCAAGCTCTGCATGGTGCTTGGCTCGGGTGGTGGGTGTATGAGGTTTTTGATTTTTATATTTTAGAATGAAACTGGGAACAAAAATCGGCAATCTAAACAGAATTTTACCCCGGCAGTCTTCTTCAGAGGGATGAGATATCATTTATAATTGATGTCATCTAACACCACCTGGGGCTACATCTGGACATCTTCGACTCATCTACTCCTTTTTTTTTTTTTCACTCTCCACCCTGCAGTGACCTCTTTCCTTTTTCTGATGGATTCCACCACTCTCTCCCTCTCCCCCCTCTTCTTCCTCACTTTGGTGCGCTGTTAAATAACCTGCCTTGGCTGAGTGAGAACTGCGAGACAGGAGCAGTTCAACCAGCTTCCCTCTGTGCCTTAAGCAGAGCCGAAGAAACCTGTGCAACTGCCACAGAGCATTAGCTACAAAGTTAACCACTACTGACTCACTCATCGCTTCTCCCCTCCGCCGACATCCACAGCCATAAAATGAGAGACACAGCAATTCTTCTCTATGTGTGTCTCCTGCATCAGGATGAAGGATTTGACACTCAGAGACAGTTAACTACAGAGCAGAGCGGGCGAGGCCCTGAGCACTGAATGGGGAAGCTTGATGTGTTTATGAGTTACAGTCCATGTGATCTTGCTGCTGCACTCAGCTGTAGCAATGAAGTCACTGTTCTGTGGCACTGTGGAGGGTGTTAGCTTTCTATTTACACACTACAAAAGCTTCTCAGGCATACCTTTTGTGTCACGGTGCTAATAAAAAGCATTAGAAACATTAGAAGGTAATGAAAAATGAATAAAACACATCCGTTGATACCGCATTAAAAGCTGCATTTATTTGTCCTCATGCAAAACCAAATGATAATCACACTGCTCTCCATGATTAATAATAACCTACAACCCTATTAGCTGTCATGAAATCCTATTTGTGCTTCCATTACACCAAACAGGTACAGAGGCACACATTTGTTTAGTCAGATCCCTGTTTATCCTGCAGAAATAATGGCTATTTACAGAGCCATGATTATCCAGCTTTGAGAGATCAAATGTAAATCGATGCAGCAGGGAGCTCTGGTTGACTTTGGCAATGGTGAGTCGAAATTTCCTTGATTTTATGTTTTTTAAATCATGGCATTCACTCAAAGATATAAAGATCATGAGATCGCTTTTGTTTGTTTACAGAAAGGCAAACAGATACATATCTAGAAGGATAATCTGATTTTTTTTCATTTGTTTGTTTACACTTATCTTATCAATGATAGCAGCTGATGGATAGCTCATCATATTAAAATCAGACTCAATCAGCATGCCCTGTCAATATTATGAATAGAAATATCAAATAGAGCAGTCGCATGGCTGTTTTATTTGCATATGGAATTTTTGAGGCCCCTCCTCAACAGATTGTAGGAAACAATGAGCTGAAAAAGCTAACTTTAAACTTTACATCCATGACTTATCTATGGTAAATGGTAACTGGGTTTTAAGCTTGTATAGCGTTTTTCAAGTCTTCTGACAATTTAAAGAGCTTTTACACCGCAGGACACACCGACACATTCACACCACATTCACACACTGATGGCAGAGGCTGTGATGTAAAGTGATCATAAGAAGTAACTAATCCCATTCATACACATTCACCCTCCGCCGACAAAGCAGTGGGAGCAACTCTGGGTTAAGTGTCTTGCCCAAGGAAGGACCCATCGGACAAGTGGCTGCAGGAGCTGGGGATCAAACCCCCCACCTTCCGGTTTAGAGACGACGACTCTACCAACTGAGCCCCACGCCAAAATTTGACCAAATTTCTTAACCTCAAGAGTCATTATTTTCCCCTTTTCTATTACAATGAATTTTACTTTGTCTTTGCGTATCCCTGCTAACAATAAATGTGATTTTATGTCTTCTTCCATTAATGGGAGCAAGGTATTATGAGGGTGTTAATCTAATAAATTTAGTTGGGAAATATGCAACTAATCGGCACGTTAAATTTATAAGTCTCTACGTTATCACAATCTCTCCTCTAAAGGGGGAATCCAACTGACTGGAAAATTAGTGAAGTGCTACAAAGTGCTAAAACCTAATGACATGGACAACAACTGATTAGTGTGATACTGCAGTTTAAACAGAATCTGTATGCATAGTAGCTGCTGTTTAAAGACAATGAAACAATAAAAAGGCATTGTGCAGCCTTATCTTTCAGTTGCTCTGAGCAGCATTTTTTTTAAGTTATAGAGTGAAATACATTGAAAAGCCTTTGTTGAACTATAGAGCGCACTAATAAGAGAATTCCACTAGAACAGAATCTAATTGTCAGTTGAAGAGTAAGCAGAGAAAAAAAACATTTTGTAATCTCTGGTTGGGTAAAAATCCCCTGACATGGCAACTTCTACACAGCACTGGATAATGGAAAGACAATGATAACCAAATGGTGGTTTGATGCTGAGGCACTATGGCAAGGTGCTGACGGCACCATCAAACAGCACTATCGACACACTGCACTCACTGTATGTGCCAGCCGTCATGGTGTTAGATGGAGATGCATACCAGACATACTTTGCCTGTGTATACGAAAATGTCTACTGCGTGGTTTTCATGTTTATTTCACAAGGGTTTCACGTCTTGTGTGGGTACATTTTGTGCATTTTTTTAGGGGAAATAGTGCACATGCATTCACATCAGAATCAGCTCTTTTGGGGAAAACAGACAGTGAGTTAGACTCCAGGTTACATCTGCATCCAATGGTTGAGTAATGGAAGTGTCAGAATGACTCTGGTATGACATACTTCTATATATAACTGATTACAAATTCATATATATGTATACTATAAGGGACACTCGCTATGCACAACTTCATTAAGGAGTGCACTGCGTCCAGCTATATGTGTGACATGTTAATTAATAACAGCATAATATATAAAAAGCAGTGTGATGAGTGGGTGTGGACACTGGGCACAACTAATGAGTAGGAGAGCATTTTAAATTGGATAATTGTGCCATACACATGGGTCATATTTATATACAATTGTTTCTGTGTTTTTTTTGGCAATTTATTATGTTTTATGTATTATGTGAACAGAAGTTAAGTTTTTATTGATTATAGGCATTCACTTAAAGTCTAGTTTGTATTATTAATTATATTAATCAGGACCTGAGTACCCTATTTTGTATCCCTCTTATGTACTGCCATGTTCTGGAATAAGAGTAATCTTAATTAGATCATTGAATCCTTGAACCATAATCAAATCCAAAAACATATGAAGACTGTTCTGCAATGAGAGTTTATGCTTGAGTCCAATGCCAGACTTCAACCATAAAAAACATACTGTAATATTGGATTTGCTGTGAGTTGCATTCACTGTCTACATGAATTCAAGTGACTAATGTGTACACATGAGGCATTGAGTATGAACTCATGGGCTTTAGTACATGACATATAACTCTACTACTTCTGCTACTAATGCATCAATTATTATCAATAACTAAAGCTCATACTACTTTAAATTAAGCCACTGATCCTCATTGTAGCATGGACGTTGGGTTTGTAAAGCTTGAGGTATACAGACCTGCTGCTCTGTTGCCATTTCACTCATCAGGAAATTTGAAACTAACTTTTTCTGAGAGGACAGTCACAGTGAGGAAATACAATTAAGCTTGAGCCTTAATAATTAATTTTATGGTCAATGATCTTACCAACAATTATTTCTGATGCAACTAATCATCTGGAAAATAAGAATCACCCGGACCTTTTTTCCATTTGTTTTGTTGCCAAGCAGCCAGCAATTTCCATTCAATAGTTTTCCAGTGAAAGCAAGGCTCCAGCATAATGCATGGTGCTGGGTAGTGTCGCAGAGCATAATTTGTTTTTGTTTGTATGTGATCGGCTGCCCATTTGCATTTCGGGAGTCTGTGACAGAAAAAAAAAAAACTCGCTCTTATCACTGTTGGAAAACCATTGAGCCAAAATGTAGACCAAAGCCGGAATATATGTTTACCTACAGTTGGAGAGGAGCAATTTTCAGCATTGTTTAATTTCTAGAAATGATGTCTGTCATTCTTATTGTGAACATGGAGGAAGATGGAGACTAGATTTACGCATGATCAAGAAAGGGAGAAAAAAAAAACAAGGAACATGAGAGGCTTAGAGATTAGAAAGGAATGAATATTAATGGACAAGACCACATTTTCCACTACATGGGTTCTGGTAAATTTCCATGTGGAGCTATGGGTTAGATGTGACCAAAGGTTGAAGCCACATTCTGCTTCGTCATTCCCAAAATACTTTTACATGATAAAACAACCTTGACAGTTACCTGAACCTGTAAACTGACTGCTCACTTTGAACCCAATGTCAAGATCTATTGCTGAAAAAAGCAAAATACCTTTAATGTTATCATCTCAACATTGACACCTGTACAAATAATCAGCAGATAGAAAGGACTCTTGGTTTGACATCACAGCTTCAATCAGTAAACTGTGATGTTTCTTCCTGGTCTGACAGTAAGCTTTAAATAAACATTTTCATGCTGCAAGTTCTCTTTTCCGAGACATTTCTTTCTCAAGAACTCCTGTAGAGAATCATGGTCTCCATTGTCAGTCCAACTGAAGCTTTGCTACAATTGTGGCCTCGCTGCACAGGAGGGTCCCACTTAATAATAGAGCAACGTTATATCCTTTTTTGTTCTAATGCAATATGGGCAACTGATAAAACTTTAAAAGCAGGTCTGTGTCTTTGGTAAAATGTCATTAATTCAGTGCAAGTGATACCTTCCCTTTGCACAGCATTACCCTTGGCCCTGTGGTTTCCCAGTATTGGTCCTGACTGTGTTGAAAAATGGACAAAAAAAATACACACCAGCATCAAACTAACTTTGTTCTTCCAGCTCATGTTCCATCTTTTCATTTTGTCTCCTTCTTTGGTCCAAGATCTTTTTTTCTCATGGCACTCCGTTTGTGACCCCCTCAGCCACAGTTTCTGGAGTCTAAGTAGTTACACCAACAGCCTGAGGCAAGATGCCCTGATTTCCCACAGCGGGAGGAAGGCCTGCCTGTGACGGCCATGCCTTTTAAAGCAGTGGTCAGGTTGAGCAGGCATATTGATGTGCTCAACTGCTGATCCTTTCCTGCCAAACTAATCTCTATAGACTTTCTAGTTTTGGATTATCATAAGTCAGAAATCGCTTTTGAAAAAAATCAATAAGTACCCTGCAAACCTTTTGTTTGTTATTGTCTTTGAAGTTTATGGAGGATGGTTGCTTGATCCTGGCGTTATAGGTGAAGTCATACCTTTATTTATTCTCGAAAGGAAGATTCCAATGGCATCAAGATAACAAGCACATTAAAGACAAACGATAACACAATCAATTACTTCAACAATAGAAATCATTTAAAACCCTTACAAATGGAAACAAAGTGGCAAGAAATGTAAATCCTCAACTATTCAAGAGAGGGAAGAACTCCAATTTGATATCTGATCCTTAATAGTAAAGAAAGGGCAACACAAACTATCAAGGAAAAACTCTGGATTTTAGTGAAACATACATTTTCAGTAAAGCTTTGTGAATGAGGAAGGCAGATCATCTGTGAGCAGTCGTGCTCCAACATCCTACAGGCCATTCTTTGCCCAGCAGTTAACATGTCAGCTAAATAGGCAAAGATCACCAGTCTGTCTCCCCAGAAGGTTATAAGTCACAGACATTGTGTGTCAATTATTCAATACATGTCGGAACAAAAAAACCTACCCAGGGGAAAGTACTGCCAATAATTTCAGTTTCAGGGAACTATTTTTAAACAAAGTGTTTGAGAGTCTGAATACACTTTTGGTTTTAGCCAGAGAAGGTGTAGTTTTATCCAAAGAGACAATGTGCATTTTCTATACTGCAGTCATAAAAATATATATTTCTATAATTGTTCCATGGCTTCTTGATAATTTACATGAGTAGATATTGATGTAAAAAGATGAAGTGACATTTGTTTAACCAACTAAGGAGTATCATAGTTTGTTCAGGTTGTCCCTTCAGTTCTGTTTTAATTACCTTTTCTTTTAAAATATAAATACTCCATTCTATAAATGGTACTGCTAGATCTATATTAAATATAATAAAACATGTATTTCAGAAGAATTTAAATATGAAAGACACTGACCGGTATAATATAATGTATTTGTATTTGGGAGTGTGTAGACCCTGTGTTTTGCAAAGAGTAAAATAAAGTGCAAACTGGTAAGTATCCAAACTCTGGTTCGTCCCCAGGCCAAGTTCTTAAAATAGCATCATTTCCTCTGTTGTACTGAAATAGCTGACTGAGGGAATTTATGTACAACAAGTTTGAAAACTCTAATGGTGGTTCGTGCAGATATAACAGTGCAGATAAGGAAAGGCAGCTTCCAGCATTTACCCCTGGGTTAAAATCAGAGTTGGTTGGCTGACATGGCAGAAAAAAACAAATGTATTTTAGAATGACAGCTTGAACCTTAAATAGCCAGAGTGCAGTAACTAAGCTCAGCCGTCTTCACGTCTTTGTACATTCATATTGATTCCCCGAAGGTGTAATATTGGTGTCCTAGTCCGTGAATTCACTTTGCGTTTCGGTGTTACACACAGTACACACACAGTCAGACATGCACGCACGCACACACAGCACTGCCCTCCCCTGCTGGCCCCACTGAAACCCTCTCGCCTCTGTAACGCCTCTGTTACCACCCCCACCCTCCAGTAGGCCTCTGCAACATTCAGATTGTGGGGCGAAACGTCACAGGGCCGTGAATATTGCGGCTTGAAACGGCAGTCTGAATAGGGCTTTGGAAACGACACAATCAGAATATTTATGATGCAGAATTCAGGGCTGCAGGCTTGGCGCACACGCCCATGATATTATGGTGTCATTGCTGCTCAGTAATATTCCCAGTTTGGCACAAAGATACGATTAGCAAGTCATGGATATACACTCAAAATATCTGTTTGCTGTTGAAGAATATCCTAGGGCAATAACGTATTACACATCGGGTAATAAAATCCCTAGAGAGAGAAAAACAAGGATGTCTGTGAGTTACGTAAGCTGTAACACAAGCTCAGCTGTTTTTTTGTAGAGACGGTACCTCCATTCCATATCCATATAAAAGACAACTAAGTGGCACACACTCAGAACAAACTGGTATATAAGTGTTTGTAAATTTGCATGTCCCCACTTGGGAACCTCTTACAACCTGCCAAATAATATCCCAACTGGGACAGAGCACTGCTGTCATGTAAAAAAAGAGATGTATATTGTTTTTTTTTTCTTCTCTCATCATCCTTTGTTATCAATTTATGACAGAACAGCAGAGGGGAGAAAAGACAATATTTGGGTGTGAGGAAAATGGGGATGACAGACAGGACCATGAGGAGAAGAAAAAAACGTAGGATGAAAGTCGTAATAATGGTTTAAAGAGACAGCCGCAATATTCACACAATCATTCATACTAGCTGACTGCAATGGCACACTGGCAGTGTGTAAACAAACTTAATGTCTACAGCCTGTATCGCCATGAATCTCATAACCCGTCTTGGCCCCCGAAGCTTTTTCACAGCCTCCCCCACAAGTCCAGTGGCTTATCACATAAACGATTATTGACTGCTCCGCAAGCCATCAATACCATCAGTGCAGTTTTACATAACGTAAGCCAGGCAACTTCATCATAGTAAGCCAGTGAAGGCAGCTGAGAGGCTATGAAAGTACAGCAGGTTCTACAGTGAGAATGAAAAGGGTGGAGTGGCATTTTCTACCCTTAATTTGAATGAGGGTTACTCCGGATTACTGTAAATGTTAATTATCTGGCTCGGAAAGAATTTTAATCATCACAGATCCCTGGATATGTCTCTAAGACACTTTGAAGGTAAAAGAAAGGGCAGAGCCTCCACTAGTCAAAGTGAATTCCTTCAAAATAAAAGCCCACGTAACATGGCTGTTTGATGGTGCAACGTATCGGTATATAAAATGGTGCCTCAGGTCTTGCAGCTGAGCCAAAACAACTTAATGGATTAATTGGGAACCAACAGAGATAATTAGGCCTTTGGGGTTGTATGATTCCACCCCTCGTCGACTGTTGCCTCAGAACTGTGATGTAGTGCGTTCCTGCTGTGTAATCGAGATAATTAGCAAGAATGTTGTGTCACTGTCCAAAGATTAGCAAAAGGGAAAGGCCAAACAAGGCTCATTAAAAACGTGGTTCCAACCTAGACAGACATGATAGGGTCTATTTACTGACAAAGATTGTTACTTGTTTTCTTTTACCTTCTTTCAGATGAAGAAAAAATGAAAGGTTAGGTATATTTTTCATCTCATTACAAACATTGTTCTCTTCGATCATTCCCTAAATAGACGCCAAGGTGACAGGTACAGGTCCAACCTTTTAACTTGGCAGCCATTAACCATGTGTCCAAACAAAAACACTGCAGTGCACCAATTTCTTTTGCTTGTATTTGAACGCAACACACTACTGTACTGTCATATATTTGTTTCCCCTGAGGAGGAATGACTATGGATAGCTCGCTGTTAGCTGAGACTAACTGAGCCAGGGCTTCACTTGTTTACTGTGCTCCTATTATTGGATGCCAAGGTGTCCTTCTGTGAGCCTGACAGGCACTGAGTAGTAGGCCAAATTGATTGGTCTGCTCTTGCCCACCAAAAGGACCTGAACTCAATTTGCTTGTGATGGCTTCAATTTCCTGGCTGGACAAAATCCCCCCACCACTCCCTCGCTCTCTCTCGCTCTCCCCATCCGTTACTCTCTCACTCCTAGCTCTCTTCCTCTTCCCTGCTCAAGAGCTGTCATTTAATTTCATTACTCAACGGGGGAGGTTCATGCCCTGTCACATTTGTCCGTCTTGTGCCCCTTGCTCTGGTCATGTGGACCTTACTAAGAGAGACAGCAAAGGAAGACATGCTTGTTTTTTTTTTTCCTTCTTTAAGACTCTGGTTGGTTTAGCAGTTCCTGGAATAGTATCATTTACAGTTTTTTGCCCGGTGACAACCAAACCAAAGCCTGGGTATGCAAAGTTTTCTTTTAAAGACCTTGATCCTCATCTGCCCTCTAGATGAGAGATGCAAGTGGGTACATTTTCTTAAGATAAGCTTCATTTATTTTAAGGGCTTTCCTAAGATGAAAGCGAAGAAATAATACATAAATCAAGTCCGTAAGAACACACTGCCTGATTCCATTTGGGCGTGGGGTGTAAAATAACAGATATGGAACAGATTTTGTCATGTCAGTATCATTATTCCTGTCAGTATGCAGCTGCTTCTTCAAGAGAAGGTCATCAAAGGTTGCACTGATTTCGTGCTTGCTTTACACGGCTTATTTTCGTCCACAACATTTCTCTGGAGCAAAGACCCAGTTTGCGTCCCCTACCATACAGTAGCAACATCTTGTAAAGTAATTTCAGATGCACGGTCAACGGCTGATTAGAAAGGAAAACAGGATCTTATGCCGGAGTCAAGCATATAGGTCTTTGAAGTGATTACCTTCCATGTTTTGGCCTCGCTTTTGTTGCTTTAAGATAAACATGTGGAGCCACTCAGCATATGCCAGCTTATGTCAAGATGAAGGATTTTACAAGCCATTATCAGAAAGCAGCAGATTGTACTGAGGGTATTAGCCAGCCTCACAAATGTGCTACAGCTGCAAAGATCGCGCTCTGATTTTAGACACTGCGGATACGGGGTCAGCCTCTCAGCACTTTTAGATGATCTAGATGACAGGCAGGAGATTAAGGGGATGGCCAAATGTGAGGTCCTTAAGATAGCCTAGCACCAACTGTACCATGTAAAAAAGAAAGGTATCCGAAAATGTTGTCTGACTTTAGTTATAAAAACTAAAATGTCCTTCTTTTTACACCTGAATCAAAACAATTCAACTCATAAAATTTCCCATATGGTAGAAACAAACTCAGAATATTACATCAGGAATCAAAAAGCTAAGAGGACCAGGAACCATCCCTCCATACCAAACCTCTGTATCATTTTCTGTTGCTTTTATTCCTTCTTGTCTCACAGGATATGCTCTCTTCTGGGTGTATTTACCAGCGGTCTTACAAGCTTTTACCTCCAGGAAACAAAGCGGCTGATCTGGCTCATATTTTACAATGATTCATCTCGCTCAGCATCAACCACGAGGCATAAATGCGATACAACCAAATTAAGGCCGCTCAGCCAGACAAACAAGCTGGGGAATTTCAAACCTGAGCCGTTATTTCTTTCATTTAGCTCAGAGAGCTGCTGCAATTATAGCTTTATTAAGACTGATTTCTTAGAGCTGTTTTTATATGTTTGATTTGTTTTTTTTCCCCTCCCTATATACTTGTATATTTATATTTTAAAGGCAACCAAAAAAAGGTACGAATGCACATGAATGCAGAGCTGCAAGAAGTCATCACGTTTTTTGCATAATCAAACCAACATGACTAATAAGACAAAACATATTTAGGGATTTAAGTTATATGCAAGAAAGGACGGACTCTAAAAACACTTTTGTTTCTGTATTCTTCATTAGGACACAATGACTGATCCATACACCTTGAATTGATATTCTATGCATGATCAGCTCTGCATCCTCTGAGCTGTTTGATCAGTTAAAGAGCAGATGACTTGTGCAGGGAGTGTGTTTGGTCTACTCAGACATGCTATGCCCTGCCATCGCTGGAGGTGTCTGCTCTGACTCTCTTCAAGTGAATCAAAAAGCCCCAGAGGGACAAGGCCAGCAGCTTATCCATTGTGTATGTGGAACGAGGAGGAAGGCATCCCGAGAGTGCAACGAAGAAGGAGGGGAGGAGCAAGCTGGACACTGACAGCTCTACTTAGCTCCAGGGAAATTACACAGACACATACAAAGAAAAAACACTAAAATATGCTGTACAAGAAGTCTTTGTCATTTTCTTCTCTGTATCCATCTGTTCAACTGGGGGAAATTATCATTTTCAATATCTTATCGACACACAGAGAGCAAGATGATGTCCATTCTTTGTGATTATATTGGGAGTAAAGGTAATTTCCCAGTTAGCCAACAACACTTCATTACCGTCTGCTTTCCCTGCAGCGAATTAGAAAAACATGTTAAAGACTTAGGCTTCTTGAGCTGCAGTTCACATACGGTAGATTCCAATATGTAAACCCTAGAGTTCAGCTTGCAGTAAAATGCTATTATGAACGCCTGAGCTAATGACATATTGTACAATTCAAACACATTATTTTAAGAGCAAAAGATGAACATAGTACATGAAGTGACTCTTAAATTAAAATGAGATCATGCACTTAAGCTTGTCTCGTCATTTTCTTGTCCAAATAAAGTGGAAAGGAAGGATTTCAAGAAGATATTTTGCATAAGAAAAGGTATAATGAATAATAAAACCCCAGTTATAACATTGGCAGAGTGATGCTTTTCTTGATATTAAGATATAAAAATGAATAAATCTAATGTGGCTGCTGCATGCCGATGCTTCTGTAGCTTGTAGCTTTATTCAAGTCGAACACAGAATATGAAACAGTATAAGCAGAGTTTGTGTCATGACTTTGATTTAATTATAAATAACTTTGTAGTTAAAGTAATGTTGAACTAGTCATAATTTTAATGTTTAAATAGTTTTCAAACATGGGGTGGCTGAAAGCCTAGTGGCTAGGTGGCTCGCCCCATATTCACAGGCTATAGTCCTCACTATGGCAACCGTAGGGTTCGAATCCAGCTTCGGCCCTTTGCTGCACGTCATCCCCGCACTCTCTTCTCCCAACATTTCCTGTCTCTCTTCAGCTGTCCTGTCTAATAAAGGCAAAAATGCCCCCAAAAAACGTTTTAAAAGTTTTCAAACATGCGGTTCATTAATCGTTCAGTGTGTCTTAACAGTTAAAATTAGGTTGAATCAATAGTTGCCCAAAATCTACATAAGAATTTTATAAGTTTTTTTTATTTTTTTTTACATTCCAGGCTGAAGGTTTTCTTTTTCATGCACTGAACTTGTTAATTTTACATCCCTGTTACTTTTGTCTTCATATTTCTTTTTCCTGTCCCTATGATTTCGAATCACCAATTACAACAAGATGACAGGACCCTTTGTTCAGCTTCAGCAAAGCTGAATATCTCTGTTGGATCAGCGTTTCGTAACATGATGGAAATATTCTCAGACACACACAGTGGCCACTGTCCAGACGTATTGTTAATTTGTAAATGGGAAAGACAAGCAGAGTTATGACACAATTCTAAAATATCCACCTAATTGGACATGTTACATATGGTAAAGACATCAACGGAACCTTTGACAGGAAATACCAGCCATGCGTCAGGAGGAATTTTTTATTATTTATTTCATGACTTTGGGGAATATTTCTGCCTTGGTGCAGATATTTCTGTATTGGTGTATCATTAGACAAAATGTATTCAAGTTCAGAAGTTGAAAACTAGATTTGAGTTTATTAAGGTGGAACATTTTAGGTAAAGTCCACCAGTGAACACAGACATGTTGATTTTAAAAAGTTAAAAGTCCCACTCAGTATGTATCTGGGACAAATATAAAAAGGAGAATCTGAGGGATCTGTGTCAAAAGATATTTGTTTCGTTGGTTGTTTTTGTTTTCAGTTGCCATTGATCAATATATTGTTGTTTTTTTTAGCTTTAAATATTAACATCAGTGTCGTTCCCTGAAAGAAAATCCAATATCAGCTTCTTTATATCAGTAAGGAGTGAGTAAAAGGTTTCAAGCAGAGTCACTGAGCTTTCACTCTTACTTTCTTTAGTGTCTAAATTTTCAGAAATGAATCATTGATAAGAAAAAAAAAAAAAGAGTCAAATCTTATACAGAGCCAACAATGATTGGCAGAGCTTTTCTGCACAGTGGGGATTCCAACAGACACTTTGGTAACCGGGTACTTTGGTACAAGTTACAGCAAGAAAAGAAGCAACAAAGAGAAGAAGAAGAAGAAGAAGAAGAAGAAGAAGACGGATTCAGATAACTTACTCCTGAGACTGAAAAGGAAGGTTTGAAGCTCTGTGTCTCTGCAGCATCAAGCCAGTTTCCTGCTCCTGTCTCTATTTGAAGGGTAGTGATGTGTATAATACTTCTCACCTTGGCAGGCTCAGTGCTGAAAGAAATGACTGAGGTAAAGGAAAATACAAAGTATTACTGCGTGGTAGTGGACGGGGGCAAGATCACTTTAAAAAAGATGCTTTGACCTTGAGAAGCAACGTGGGCAAGAAAGAAAAAAATGTGTAGTGTGTGATCACTGATTCAGTCAAGTTAAGACTCTATCTACTATCTATCTATCTATCTATCTATCTATCGATATTTATATATTCTGTGTATTGATTTCCTGCCCTTGTGCCGTTGTGACGCAGCCAGTCAAATTGCATTCTAAAACAAGATAGATTGTAGTGCTCGCACAGCTGTGCCAAGCAGATAAATCAATTAAAGTGACCTGATCTGACAAGTAGCCAAATCCTCAGAGGCTTAATAAGAGAACACACATCCATGAGGACCCATGCCTATATGGTATTTCTGTATCACTATGGAACCTTTTCTTTGCAGACACTTAACTCAAAAGGCAGGTGGATAATGGTTCGAGAGGACAAGCACATACCTTTCATTACACTTGGGGATTTTGGATGATCAAATCCCTTTCTTCTCTCAAGCGGATGAAGATTTTTTTAATCATAATTCTGTCAAACAGCAGTCAGAGTCATGACCCACGAGTCATTTTAATATGGCTTAAGAACACAGTAACATGATAAATGATCCCAGAGATGATATCAGCGTTAGATCATCTGTCTGCCTTTTTTGATATATTTAAGTTTTTTTAATCTACAAATCTTAATATTAAAAGACATACTTTGTAATATTTGGATTCTTAGTGATGCAAAGAACTGCACAATAGTTCAGTCGGTGTTCTTAATAAAGATATTTTATCAGCAGAGTAACAACCAGTGTATTACTATTTTATTATCAGTAACCATTAACATTCTGGTTTGTCAGTCATTGAATGTCAGACAGAGACAGCACAGTGAATGTAAAATACCATTTCACCTTTTTACATAATTACACTCGCAAAGACGCACCAACCTAAGTGTAGAATGGAAAATGTATGTATGTGTGAGAAAAGCTGCTGGCCCTTTAAATAATCGAATACTATAAAAGTGCAATAAGAAGACACATTTAAAAAGGTGCCTTAGATCTGTGTTTACTTTTTCACTGATGTATGTTTTTGTATGTGCAAAAAATTGATAGACATCAAACATGAGTTTTCTGCATGTTGAGGTGAGGACTCACTAGGTCATTTTGAGAGTCAAAACCAACAATCTTACATTCAGGTATGCCCTCAAACTTTTTTTTGGGGGGGACAAATTGTTTTTTCTAGTGAAGAGGATAGCTCAGAGGAATTTTACCCTGCGCTCATCTGTGGCTTTCATCTTAAGGGTCACTTTCTAAGTATCAATCATCTCCATGCTCCAGCCATGCTACGGGGGAAAAAAAAGAAAAGCTGTGCTAATCATAAGATTCAGTGCAAACACATCAAAGAGATTTTTAGAAAAGCTGTTTTCAAGGCTTGCCTGTTTCAAACTGCAGATACAAATGAAATTTACATTGCACGTTAACATGACAAGAGCAGCCTGAACACTTACCCAAGGTGATTCCAATCCCAGGCAGAAGTGATATGGCTAATTAATGCAGACAGGGGTCCCGCTTTTTAATCATCTCAAGTTTATGCTCCCTTTTATCAAACCACTGAGGGAGTGAAATAGTGAGCCTCCTAAAATCCTATTTGTCTCAAGTACTTCAAAAAAAGGGTTTTAATTTTTAATCATTTGTCTTGGGAAATAATGTTGTACTTAACTCAAACAGCACAGCTGTGAACAGTGATCTCTCAAACACTGGTTTGATGGGCTCTGTGTCTGTACTCTATATCTAATGGTATAATCACTTTGTGGACTTAAGCAAACAAAGGCCGTTTTTTAAGGAAAGATAAAAAAAGGAAAAAGTAATAGAGACAGGGAAGGAAAGGAAGAGAGAGAGAGAGAGAGAGAGAGAGAGAGAGAGAGAGAGGGAGATAGAGAGAAGCCAGACTGAGTTTCCATATGTGTTTCAAGAGTATGTACTGAGACAGGTAAGCAAGAGTAAAATCCTTTGTTTTCCAAGGTGCTCAGTGCTCGGCTATCATGATAACCCCTTACTGCAGCTGTCAGACGACAGTTCAGTATGCAGAGAGAGAGAGAGAGAGAGAGAGGGAGAGAGAGAGACACACGCTGAGAAAAAACACACTCACTCTATCAGTCTATCAATATCCCTCTGTCTCTACGTCTCTGTCTCTTTCTATCTCTGTCCCTCTCAATTCAGCTCAGTTTGTATCTGCTTCGTTGGCATGAATAGGGGGAAGGATCCACTGTACGCTGCCAAGGAGCATACAAAGGATGCAGACAAATAATGGAACAAGACATTCATAAATGATGGATAGTAAATAAATAATTAAGCATATTCTGTCAATATCAATAATAGCATCTGAATGTGTGGTGGTATATGAATCGATTCAGTGCATTCATTATAATTCAAGACGGTGTGGAAGGACACCGTTCAATGAGGAAGTTGGGAAAGTGTCAAACTTTGCAGCAACACCTTTAGATGTAACACTGTGCACATCCTGTAAGCAGGTGGATTGTTAAATGTTAGCAAGTACAACAGGCAGGATGACACCTTTTACTTACATGTGTTTTTTGGGTTTTTTTTTACAAGGCAGTAACACGTGAATGTGTCTTTTCACAGTTTGGATTATGTCTTTTCACTGAGGGAAGTTTATCACTCACTCTGAATCTCCGTCTCTGTCTGTCTGACTTACTCTCTATCAACAAGGCTCAGGGCCCTATAGAATAAATTAGCATCCCTGTTAGAGGTGTTTTAACTTGACTGTTTCTAATCATGCAGAGAAGTGAAAGAGACGGACTGTTGAAAAGGACAGATCTCCACTGTCCGACATACACTTCAAATTGATGTGATTACTGTCTGCTTTTGTCCTCATCCAAAACTTTAAACACACCTCTTTTTGTCCAACATTCAATAATAACACAGTTCTCTAAGTCTGCCTCACAAAGAGTCCATTCTACTACTGTGGAATACCTGCTAAAAATATGCACAACGAAAATGTGTCTTTAAAAACCTTAGAAGGTGTACAGTATATTTTTGTATTTCTATCTATCGGCATCATGAGGAAGTGTTTACATTGAGCATATCTGCAAACCTTATAAGCAGGTTGCAACAAGACCCAACTGCATCCATGTTGTTGCGCCCTCTCTAGTCAAAACTGGTATGTCCCGTCTCAGGCGTGTGCCAGAAGCACCACTCTCAGCTCTGCTCTGCCAGAAACACACGAGTCACAAGTCTGTTTTTGACGGAGATGTTTCCAGCTCCTGTCAAGCCGGACAGACCAGATCAAATGAGACAGGAAGTCAAACACCAGTAAGGATAGAGCATCCTGTCTATTTCAAAATAAAACACTATGATTGTATGTCCCATCACTTTATCAACGTAACGTCAAAGCACGCACCAAGTCAACAGCAAATCAACCTTGGAAACGGAAATGAGCTTGTTGTTTGTGTGTTGTGTATGCCCATGTTATCTGGTAGTTTTCCTGTGATCTTGTGAACCAGAAGCTAATGGCTGCGCTACGCTGCGGCACGCTTCAGAAATGGTTACGGAAGGGTAGGACTTGCACTTTCAGCAGAGCAAAACCACCACACAGACGTGAGGCAGCACTCATGGATGCTGAGATGTCTCGATGTTAGAATTCAAAATCAGGAGGCATATTTGCACGGATTTAACACAGTCCTGAAAACAACATTTTGTTAGTTTTACACCACTAAGACTTAAATGTCAAATATGTAAAAAAAAAATGTTTCAATGTGAATAGGGAAGCGTGTAAGCCTAACCCTACAGACATCCAAATCTGTGGCTCTCCTCAACTTTACATGTTTTTCGCTAAATGTTTTTAGCAGTTTTGTACACAGCTCTACTATTTTGGTTTGCTCTCACTGCCCTCATAGCGTTGCTTTCGGCTGCAGCTGGCAGCTGTCTGAAATGAAAAAGGTCTACAAACCCACTGTACCTGCTCATCACCACACAGCAGACTTACACAGTTAGCAGCGAATAGCTGGTGAGCATAACAGGGAGTTTAGCATCTAAAAGCCAGAGATACAGATATTTCCCTCAGGGGTTGGTTGAGGCCAAAAACAGAATATTGAATATTGCAAAAAGGTATATAGAAATGCCACTCCAGTAGTTTTATTATGAGGCTCTGCTGCTGGATGCATATAACCCTCTTTTGCCTTGCCAAATTAACCGGTGATTATATATGTCAATGTTGGGTTCACAACTTGTTTCTGCAAAGAATGGACACAATTCATCCATTGCTTCAGGTGAAATGCAAGGTTAGAGAAAAATGTGTTTTGGGTTAAATGTGGAAATTGTCAACACATCTGGTCTCTCGCTTGGATTCAGGGCTGTCCGTTGCAATTGTATGCTAAGACCACAATATTTCAATAATCTGATGCAAGCGGTAAGAATTGCATCATCAAACCATAAAAGAATCAATCACTGTAGGGGACATACATTCATTTTGTTGACAGTAAATATGTTGCACATATTAAAATTGTGCATGGCTTTAAAAGGTTTGCAGATAATGCTCAATGCAAACGCTTCCTTGTTATGCTGATAAAAACAAGTGGGTGGTATTACCGCTCCTGCAAACACATAATCCTGACGTCCTAATGACAAATAATCAACTTTTGTCCTAAATTCTCCAGCCCTTGGTAAAAACTGGATTCATGTTGACAACCTTCAGTCCACAAACAATAGTGTTTGTTATTTCCACAAGTAACAGCCAGTCAAATCCAGGCTTTTCTTAGTATTCTCCACGAGCAGAGAAATCATAGAAGCTTTGATGTCTATCTACAGAGGATTCCTCTCATGTCTGGTAATTCTGTTGTAAATTCCATTTTCAATGTTTTTATGGATGTTGTATTTTTTGTGAAAATATACCTGCAAAAAAAAACCAACAGTTTTCCTTCTTTTTATAGTTGCTTTGTTTTCTGCTCCCGCATATTTCATTTGCTCTTTGATCAACAACCAAACTCTCAATATCACCAGAGAATAAATGTCATGTTCCTCACTAAGAAATGCACAGACTCTCTTTACTGCATCAGAGTGAAATGAGGAGGGAAATATATAACATGCAATTGCGCTGGGTTGACTTGTTCTAGATTTCTAAGGTAGAAAACATTCCTTAACATTCCTTACATTCCTTTTTGCACAAAGAAAATGGCCATTCAACCACTTTTCAAGGATTCATTTGAGCATAATTGTCACCTCTAAGAGAAGAATTGCTGTGTATGTTTGAGAAAGGAATGCATGTATTCAGACGTACCCAATTAGCAAATTCCACAAATAGCCCCATTCATCTCTGGGAGGTATGATAGGCTAAATGTTCTCAATGACACTCGCACAGTGGGCATTTAGCTGGCTGTTAACCCCATACACATCTCATAAGGTTTGGTTCTCCTCTCTCTCTCTCTCTCTCTCTCCCTCAGCAGCCGTGAAACATTGGTTTCAGGTCATGTTACTGACTTTGCTCTGACCTCCCAAGGTATCCACCAACCTTCAGGGCTATCTATCTCTGTGTTTGTGTCTCCGTCTTCATCTGTCTGTCTCTCTAGATGTCTCTTCTCTCTCTGCCAAAACACACACACACACACACACATACACATAACACACAGCTGCTCACAAACTCCCAAGCACTTACCCTCGTGATCCGGTAATGCGAGTCTAGCACTTGTACTCCAATTATTCTCCTGTACTTGTTCTTGAAAGGGTTCTTGCCTCTCTCTTAGCTAAAGAATGTCATGCCCCCTGTGATTTCTGCTGGACTCTCCGAGGCCTGCCACTGTTCAGCTCTTCAAACTCATCCTTTTCAAATGCACATTTCAGCGTCATTTGACCTGAAATTGATTTAACACAAATAGTTTAGAATGGAGTAGACTTCCCTGTCTAAATGTGCGCCTCCTAATCAGTTATAAAGTCAATATCGAACACTTGTGCATCCATTAGAGGGCCAACCTGGACTAGAAATGGAGAATTTCCGGTACTAGTTTTCCAAGTCTAATAGGTAGTCTTGGGAATTGACATTTTCAGATATCTCAGCGCAATAAAATACATTGTTCAATGGTCTGGCTCAGTTTTTTAAGGAAATCATGAGCAAGAACAAGCAATTTATAGGCTACCTACAAACAGGCTAAGCTAATGACGCTAGCAGCTTGACCTCCCAGAAACCCTGGTAGTTAATTTGTCACTGGTTGATTATGTGTTTTTTCCTGGTTATTCATTATCTCAACCTAAAATTAAAAAATAAATATATCCTTCAAATGTGTGATGCAAGAAAACACTGATATTTTACAGCTTTGACAGGCATTACATTCTCCACTCGTAGTGCACTAATTGTTTGAGACTTAAAACGAAAAGTACCTGATATAAGTTATTGTCTGTTGATCTTTAACAGCAGTTGCTAGAGTCCGCCCTGACTTATATTGTTGCCATAGAGGCAAATGTTTTAGAGAAGAAGAAACAATGGGATTTTTGTGAGGGGGTCTCAGTGTGTTAGTATCAGATCAGTTCAGTGAGTGGTCTACTTGACCACATTTATGGCAGTATTGGATGCATTTCGCATACTGGTAATGGTAGCTCACTACTGTTAAAGATAAAGGCAATTCTAACCTTAAGACTGTTTTTGGTCTCCAAATAGGATTAAGTGTCTTATTATTCCCCTCCTGATGTATGGGGAATTGTTACAATCAACAAGAAAGACGAGATCTTAATCATTTAAGATGCTATGGTATATATATATCTTGGGAGAAGCTGAGTTATACGAATATTTGTTGTATTTTGTACGAGTTTGGAGGTTTGTTGTACACAACATTTCACCTTATTATTGCTACGGCTCAGAGAAATATCCGACTTTCTACCTAGGCTATAACTATAGCAACACACACACACACATCTACAGACAGCCCTAGTTCACTTCTCTCTCGGCGGTGTTAGTGGTCAGTCTCCAGTTGATCTTAGTGCAGTTTTCCCAGGAGAAATGACACTTTTAAGCCATCTATAATAAGCAGATTTCCTCTGACCTAAAATAGAGTTAATCCTCGTATGAGGTCACTGAAGAGCTTGTATTCAAAAGACCAGAGTCTCTCTGTTTCGTTTCTGTCAGACTGCATAACAAACAGTTTGTTGTGATGTTAGCAGCATTAGCACTGCAGTTGTTTTGTTATGTAACTGCTTTTAGAAAGCTTGCAGAAAAGTGCCACGTTCTGATATCATGAATAAACTAAAGCTTTCAGCTGCATGCAGCCGAACATTAGGGCTGCCCGGGAAACTGAGAGCATCGGCACTAAGATACAGTGTTGTGGAGATATCTGTGCAGAGATAATCTGCCCCCATCTCCCTTGCACATTTGAGGAATAATCTTAATCCATCTTTCATAGTATGGTGTCATCAAGGGCTTAAAACCAGTAGCATAATGGTAGAAACTGGCAGAGAGAGAGCTGCACACACTATAAGCTCCATGGCTGTGCAGCATTAATGGCATCTCTGCAGTCACAGGGTGACCATATGCTTGTACATTTGGTGAAGATGCGTGCATGGACACACATGCACACACACACACACACACACATACACACACACACACACACATGCATTACACCAGCAAACGTTAACAGCCAAGTGACACAAGGTTCAGCCTCGATGTGTCTCCTTTCCGTCTGTTGGTCACTTCGGTACATTTCCAATGAAATGCATGAAGCCAGATAGATGGATGTCAGAATGTTAGTAATATTATAGATACAAAATTGCTGTATATTTGCCATTTTTTTTTATTCTTATTATAAATTTGTAATTTCATATTCTCTACTTAAATTGTACCTATTTTCTTTAAAAACACAGGATATGACCTCATGAAACATTTTGTAGTTTACATTTTAGGGTCAAAAGTGCCCTAGAAATGAATGTTATTATCAATGCAATTCTAACTCATGGTTTTAGACATACTCTACCGTATACTGTAGGCTACTGAAAATGTACAAAGCTGTAACAATTGCAGAAATGTAAATGTTCACTTCTTAGTGCTCCACCATCTCCTGCAGAAGTGTCTCTCTCTCTGTCTGTCTCACTCTCTCTCCTTTTCTTTGCGCCGTCTGAAAAGCAGTGGTCAGCATTAGCGGCCTGACCTCCATTGTTCTGCAGAAGCAAGAAGATCAAGAGACGGTAAAAAGGAAAGTCTGTCCGGATATGACAGAGATGTGGGCTTTTCACTGGTCACTTCAGCTAAAGAATAATCTCATTACTCGGCGGAGACAACATACTGTACCACTAGAAAGCATGGAGCGGCAGAGATAGTCACTCAAGAGAAATTCAAAAGGCCATTTTCTCTTTTTGCTCTACAACATCTTCCAGCGATGACTGATAAGATTTCCCAATTTGCTCTACTGCTCGACAGATGAGGAGAAATTACATTTTCCAGCAGACTATGCTTGCTTTTTCTTGTTCCTGACAAGAAGGTCATGTACTTTTAAGTTTTAACTTTGTTATGATTGAACTTTTTTTTCCCGTAAAAAGGACCTATTCAAGCCTGAAATGTATGCTTTAAAAAAAAAAAACGTGTATGTATGCTGGACTTCAAAAACACTTGCAATCATTCAGTGAGGGTAAAATATGTAAAGAAATAAAGAGGGTTCTGTTTGAGATGAGACTTATTTCTGCCTGTTTTGATTCACACCTACCTGATGTTTGCTTCTATGTTAATTAAAGATGTTGGATGTTTTGTACGAGTAGTGAATACCAGAGTGAGAGAGACAGAAAGAGAGAGAGTGGGTTAGTCGGTGAGACAGTCAGAGAGATCTGAATTTAACAAAGGGCCTAATTTCCGTGCCCTTCTTGTACCCCCAGGGGGCAAAACAGCCGCTGCACTCAGCAAACTCCATCCCCCCATTTCCTCAGATGCTCCGCTTGGGTTTTCAAAGACACACTACAAAAACACCCTACCTGCTTGCCAGCACCACAAGGGGGAAACATAGTCCATCAACTCCACATGCTCCATAGAAGCTTTTCTTTTTCCTTCTCTTTTTCATTGTAATTTGTGTGATTGTATGTCCGTCTTTCACCCCATTCCCCTTCTCTCTCTCTGTCTCTCTCACTTTCTCTCTCTCTGACTCTCTAACATAATCAATATGTTCCAACGCTGTCAATCTAAAACTTAAAACTCACTTACATCAAAGACCCGCATCCATCATACATCTCAAGGTCATGGATGGGCTGAGGATGAGGGGCAGAGATAAATGTGCGTGAGTGTTTTCCTGTAAGTGTGTGTGCAGAGAGAAAGAAGATTGAGTGTGTGTGTGTCTGTGTGTGTTACAGAGAGACACAGAAACAGCGACAAAGACAAAGGCAGAGACAGTAGTGGGGGGCGACTAATGGAGGAGCAGCACAGAGCTCAACACCACCCTAAGAGCCTCACTAAGCCAGACCGAGTTGTGGTCTGAAATTAGCTGATTTTTCACTGTGAGCACTGCACATTATCTGGGTGGGGATTGGGGAGAGAGGAGTACAGAGCAGAGGAGAGAGGAGGAGGAGGAGGTGGGGGTCGGCGTTTAACTTAACAAGATTAATATGTTTGCCTCATCTCTCTGGGTTTTATTTCCTTCTCCTTGCAGGGCCCTTGTCAAATCTCTTTGGACAGGCTCTCACACATGACGCTGGAAGGAGACCTGAAGGACACTCCGCAGAGTGTCAAGAAAAAAGGAAGGCTCCATTTTGCCACTTTGTGATTAACATGGGTGCGAATGTACGTCAAAGCATGACGGGCCATCTTTTCCATTGACTTTCTGCACTTATCCTTTGGCTTGAAAACCATCCTTTCTAAAACATCAATTAACCTTTGGTGTAAAATGGACAGTCGTCTGCATATCAAACGCATTCTGAGTTATAAGCTGGACATCTGTGTGTGTTTTTGTGGGTGGTTTTGTTTGTATGGGTACCTGCACAGATGTTTGGGGGGGTTAGCCAGATTAGCAAACCATAATGAAATCATGAACCTCAAGCCCAAAAGAAAAATGAAACATGTGCATTTAGCCCATGCATCTGTAATGATTATATTGAGAATGACTATGTCTCTGAGGAGATTAAAGAATAGGTATGATGAGATTAAGGAGAGGGATGAAGCGATTAAGACCAACTGCTTTAAAGTGATTATGAAAGGCTTAGAAGGGGAGGTCGCATACAGCATATTAGAGAGACACAGAGTGAGGCAGGACACAGAGCAATCTGGAGTTTTTGATCCATGGCAACAACAAAGAGGAGCTAGCTGTGCTTGTTATAGTCTTATGTCAATAGCGTTTTCAGCAGCGTTGCTTGATATTACTGGGGAGAAAAAGGAGGAACAGAAGAGGGAAAACAAAAAGAATAAAAACAAGGCGCATGCACTCCCACATGACCTAGGAGAAACAATGACAATCAAATGGCCTGCAGCAGACTTTCCCCTCGCTCTCTCTCTCTCTCTCTCTCTCTCTTTCTCTCTCCTTTTCTGTGTACTTTGATGTACAAAATAGCCCCAATCCATAAACAGCACCATTACTTTCACTGCCTACCTTCAGTGCTCTCTCTCTCTGTCTTCTCTTTCTTTTCACATCACCTCTTTCTCTCTCTCTCTCACACACCTAACACACACACACACACACACACACTCACACACGCACACACACACACACACACACACACACACTTTCCATTTTCTCCAAAGCTACTTTCAAGGTATATTTTGCCAGAGGCCTTTTATGTGGTCATGGGTAATATGGAAGGGAGCGGAAAATTGTGGGTCGACCATACCGCGTGGATGCTCGCAATGAGATACTACAGGTTGAAGAATTACAAGTGACTGACAGTGACATATAGCAATTCTTCACGCCTCCAACATTGCATCAGCCTACCTCTCTTTATTGCTTTATCATTCTGTCAAACTGTTCACACCTCAGTGAAAACAGTAGTTACATGAAATTCCGAACCACACAATGGTACATTTTCTGCTATGCATGTCTCTGTAAACAAAACGTAAAGATGTCCCCTTACTCTGCCATTTTTTATTGTTTGACCTTTTCCTAACGCTGGGTTCCGAAAATGGATGGATGGTTCATCCATGCATCTTAAACAGCTGAAGAGCAGCTATGTTTTCTTTTCAGTACAAAAGTAGAAAATATACAGAGATGCAAAATTGAAGCAATTTTCTGGAAGGAGTTTAGCATGGATGACATAATATGCATCCTTCTTTATGTTGGTGAATGCTATTTTTACCCTGAATTTCCGACAGTCAGCATGTCTTCCCTAAAACAACTACAGAGTTATCTCTCTTGAATTCAACAAAGTTTATCCTGTTAAAAAGTAATAACTTAACTTTGTTAGTCACATCCCAGATGTCATTCATTAACTCTACAAAAAGATGTTTAAACATTAGATGATTTAGTACGATTGTCACAAACTATCTCAAAGTCAGTGACAAAGAAGGGGTATGACACATAAAACAAAGTTTAAAGGAAGTTAATTTATTATAAACCAAAGTTAAAACAATCATAAATATTTAAGGCTGACAAATCAGTCATGAAGGCAATGTATGGATGAGTGGAGTTTTGTGAAGTGCAAACAAAACCGAGCCAGCTGGTGAAGGCCTGGGAGGAAGAGAGGAGAGGGAGATGTCAGAGTGGAAGCCACTTAAATAAGCTGAAGCCTGATTAACTCAGGTGTAAACACTTCCCTGATGTCCTTCTCGGCTCTGCCTATTGGCTGCTGAGTCAAGAAGTTAAACCAAACACATGCAGGCAGAGAGGGGCAGGACGTCACATCATACATTCTTATAACTGTACATATAATGTTCTCACAGTAGAATTTATAGCTGTTGTAAAATAATGCTCATTCATACACACCTAACACATCTATGTATTAAGTTCGTGATTGTGTTGTAAACTCTTGTACAGATTTTAAATAGTAATTCTCTTTGACAGAAGACTTGCTGATTCAAGAACCTGGTTACACAAAATAGGAGTTGGGTTTCTAGCTGAGCACACAAACTGAGTTAGCGTCATAAAAGCTTTAGCTTCATTCACACGTGAATGGTTGACTGGAAGTCAACTGTAGCATGAAAATGAAGGTGATATAGGCATGTGGTGCATGGATGTTCTTGCAGTGTATTCTTCAGGTGATGAAACTTTGAAACGGTTGACAATAACAACATTTAAAGAATATAAGGCAACTGCACACTGCACTTCACCTTGGAAATACTGAAAACACATTAAAAACGTTAGGACTGGAAAATTCACTTGATCGTTGATATTAAGAAATTAGCATTGGTGAAAACTTGCAGATTTAAGTGATATCTAACCACATCAATTTGAAAATGTCATACTTGGTGGCGTCACACAATGCAAAGATGCTTTCAGAAGTCTTAAATGGGTCTCATTGTACCACATTCCTAGAGGAATCTTCCCTGGCAACCAGCTTTTCTACTCACAGCGCACAAAGGGGCATCAAACAGCAAATTCAGGTCAGGCAGTCAGGTAGGTAGGCAGCCATCTGACATTTCATTAGTGGCATTTGTAAGTGAAAGGAGCTTTTGTGTTGAGTGGCATGTTTGCAAGATCTGGGTTATAACTGGCTGTAATTGTTACTTAAGCTCACTGTATGCAACTGTAGCCGAACATATTTAAGAGTTGGTGAATGAAAGCTTCCCTCAGCATTGTGCCAATGGTAGCATACATGCATACATAGCTTTTGTCCTGAACACTAACCATGGCAATGTGCTGACAGTGAATGTTCCACATATTGTACAAGTGAAATATACAGTCCTTTTCAGAGGCTAGCAAAATCCAAAAGACAGCAAAAGACTGAAAGAAAGAATGGGGGCTGAGAAGATTTAATAGAATCATCATTTCCTGAATTCCAAAAGAAGCTGAGGTAAAAAGTAGAAAAAAACTTCTTTCAAAGCTAACTGGACCTGTTGCTGACAACGTCTAACAAATGTAAATATCCAAATATTCTAAACAACACACAACAGATTGAAAAATGGACCATTTTCCAACTGTTCATGCATGTTAACTTGCTGTCAAAGGCCTATAACAGAACAACATGAGTCACCTGCAGGTTTCATTTAGCTGAATGGCCTTCATGTCACATATCTAAGGACATTGGTGCTGGCTTGGCAAAATGATATGGATGAGTAATGGGATGCCGCCCACATCCGGACACTCTGGGAAGGTGAGGGGCTGCTGCCAAGCCCTAGTCCCTGTTGACCTCTCCCTTCTGTGCACTCAGCAAATTTTACCGATGACTCCCCATGGGCCACTCTCCCACAGCAGTGACATATGTCAGCCATTTTTGTACGTTTTCTAATCCTGTTATATGACTGTGTGCAATGGAAGACACAGATTGTGCAAGGAATCTGGAATCCATACAGGAAAATAACATCCTCAAAAGTTGGCCAACAATTCAATTATACTGAAGAATCGGTGAACAAGAAAAAACCCTCCAAAACCGAGCGTGTTCTTCCCACATGCCAACTCGTGTTCTTTTGCTTCTTGTCCTTCCTTTTTTTCCTGTTTTGATGAGCAGAATTTGGATCCCACTCTGGGATATGAAGACACAAAAAAGGCCTCCTAGCACACTGCTGATTCAAGGTTTTAGCCGAGCAAATCTTAGGCAGGGAGCTGAGAGCAAAGAGCTGGCCATTTTGCAGTTTGCTCTCATCTGCCAATTTCTTCCCGGGGCTTTCAGAGTCAATCAAAGAGCTACCAGAATGCTCACACCAGTCTTTTAATTATTCATGGTAATTCTATGCCACTACACACTCTCTGCAGCCCCTGTCGCCTCCCCCAAGCGAGGTGTGCTCTGATGTGTTTATGTGTACTGAATGTATAAAGAAAAATTCCTCCATCCATTACAAAACAGACTCTCTGCTCTGCCCTGCGCCACTCTGGCAGCTTTTTAAGGGTCGTCTGGCATCCACTTCTGTGGGAAGCTGAGCTGATAAATGTTTGGTCCCATGAAACTCTTTTTTTTGTTTTGCCCTTTTAATCTTTCCGCTGGACATGTTGCACACATCCAGGCATACCAAGCTTGAGCATTTGTTATATTAATTTTCTTTGAAAAGCTAGCATTCCATTGTGATCTCCAACATCTTTTAGGGCAAGTAGCCTGACCTCTTGGTACCATCTGTGTTTATTGTGCCTGTTCAAAATGCACCAATCCCTGGTAATAGTTCTGCTCAGAAGGCCAGCCTGGTGTAAAAGTGCTATCATCATGTCAGCGGGGGATTTAAGTTTTCCTTTTTTTTCTTTATAAGCGCTTGCCTTGCTAAAATTGCATTCAATTCCTCCTATGAGCTAATTAGTTGAGAGGGGGCAACTCTGCCATTCTTGGCTGTCCATCAACCTGCCAACAACCATTGACATCACAAGGTAGATGTCAAGTTCAGCCTTTTGTGTCTGAGACAAGCCTATTACCAGGAAGTGTGAGCAGCAGGAGGTTTAAAGTGGGTTAAAGGAAGCAGCAAGATATTATCAAAAATCTCTGTGTGGAAATAATCTAAATTTCAATTTAATTTCCCCCTCACACTCCCAGTACAGCTTAAGGTATAAAAACCATAAAAGAGAAAATGAAAATGAAAATGGGGGAACATTATAAGATGGGAAACAAGATGCTGTCTGTAAGATGTTGCAGCTTGAGGAGGCAGTACAGTATGTGCTCTTGATGTCCCTTCACAACATTCATTCAGGAGTCTCTAAGAGGGCGCTGCGGCTGCTGTAGGGGCCTTTGAGGGTAAGGTGATCCCTCCAGTGCATAGAAGCTGTTATATTTTGTTGGTTGGCAGTTGGAGGAAAAAAAAAAATGGCACACCTCCTCTCACAGACTTGCCTTCACAGGCCTTGTCAAAGATGAGAAAAAAAATGGGCGAAATGTTTCATGTCTGCTGTCTTTTCCTGCCAAAGGCAAAAAAAGGAGGGCATGAGAAAGCTGGGATAGATACAGTGACACACCAAGGGAGGATGTGGCAGGGATGAAAGCATGTCATTTTGTAAGGGATCATCATGAAACTGCCCCTCTTTTTTCCCCTACTTCTTTTTCCTTTCTGAAACAGATTTTGTCAAAATTTGAAGGATATATTGTGTCTCCTCTGCCCTGCACCTCAAAAAAAGGAACAAGACTCTGAAATGATGTGTTTACAAGCCTATTCAAATGTGTCCTGTTAATGAAAAAAGACAAGAAGCTTAAGAATGAGACTGAAAGGTCCGCAATCAGCCCCTAAAATCAGCGATTATTGTCTCAGCTGAAAGATATGTCACTAATTGATCCTTCAAAAGTTCAGACTGCTCATCTTGATGCAGCTCCATCCTCCAACAGCTATAGTCTGATATATTAATACTTGGCTTTATATATTTATAGTAGCTCTTCTGTGAGCATATTTTAGGCGCAAAAAAATACTTCTGAGCGTCAATGCTCTCTATATGTCATGTTTTTTGGAGATTTGTGGGACACTAACAGATAACAGAACATAGATTCTATTCTGTGAGGAGGGCACATTTGCCATAACAGCCCCTCATTCAGTGCAGTACCCTCTCCATCTTCAGAGCACAGCAACAGATGCTCTTTTAAACTCGCTATCAGCAATGGTGCACATGTGAACAGTTTGTCCTTATTTGTTTTGGACCCATCTTTTTGTGATAATTCCACGCTTTAATGCATCTATTTTTGTCAGCACAAAGACAAAATGCTCAAATAATGCGACTCCAACTGGTACATCTATAAATGCTGTGGGAAAAGAGTAAAATGAGGTTTGATGTTTGGAAGAATATGTACAAACAATAGGGTATTATTTGAAGGGAAAAAAACCCTATGGTTTGTAAAAATGTGTTTTTAAATTTACTACTGAGGGTTGTATTTGATGGATGTTCATACGGGAGGAGGATAGACGAAGGGTTCAGTGGGTCTCCATAGGAATTTTAAATAGTAATGCATAAAGAATAAACACCTCACTTTGAAAAATGTTGCAATATCAATTCTACGAGATGCTATTACTTAAAGCGATAAGAACATTTTGAAACACAAATACTGGTTTCTCTTAAATGCACCAATAAAACATGTAACTGTAGAATGCATTTCTTATTTATTCAGTTTACAGTTCTACTTGTTTAGGGATAAAGTGCACCATATACCTAATACGTTTTATCATCTCGTAAAAAACTGAAACGCCTGTTTGTAAACATCCCATTTCCCAAGTAATCCTGCTCAGCCTACAGGGGAGGAATTCCAATCCTACATCCTCTAAATAATGGCGGAAGACACACTTGGCCTCCAGCATTATGTTTATCACTAGAAAACATCAAGAGACCAGGATCCCATAATACCACTCTGCATTCACAGTGTGTCTCCTCCATCCCCACTGCGCTGGTGATAAATGGCTAACACTGGAGCAGTGCTCACCTCTGAGAACCCCGGCCGTACCCTTGTGAGTGTCCTGTAAAGCATTCTGTCTGATTATAAACAGCAGCGCTGGCTCCACAAAACAAACAATGCATGATGAGATCATAGTTTTTACACATAAGCGTTGTGTCGAATTATTTTATGCATTCAGAGTTATCAACTTGAGTGATATGCCTGTGGAAAGGCATGGCTTTTATGTGGAGATTATACAAGAGATTCAGTGTGTCTGTGTGTGTGTGTGTGTGTGTGTGTGTGTGTGTGTGTGTGTGTGTGTGTGTTTGTGTGTGTGTATGTGCGTGTCTGTGTGTGTGTGTGTGTGTGTGTGTGTGTGTGTGTGTGTGTGTGTGTGTGTGTGTGTGTGTGTGTGTGTGTCAGGGATTGTTTGGGGTGGGGTTTTTTACTGGTCTCCTTTCCAGGAAGCACATGGGACTAAAGCCATCCGGAGAGCTGGTGAGAAATGTGGGAAGCTGGTGGGCATGACCACAGCTTAGTGGGTGAGTCTGCAGAAGGGAGATCAGTAATGCATAACACAACATAGAAGCATGTGGCTGCATCTCACAGAGTAACCGGGCAGCCAAAACCATCACTCTTACACTTCCTCCATTTCAAAGTCTCGTCTTCCTGTCTTCCCTCTGTCCCTCTTTTTACACTTTTTTATCTCCATTCTTTCCTCTTCTTGAAGCCTGATTGAGCGGTTAACTGCCAGAAGGACGAAGAGTGTTACTGCAATTCCTAAAATATGCCCCAGACTAATCACAGCGGTCATGCACACATGCTGTATTAACTTTCAAATGCGTTAACATGGGGCACGATACTGACAAATGCCTCTACTGAAGTGCCAGTCCTGAAAATGCTCAATTTGTCTTGCATTTAGTGAGAAGCGTGTAGGCGGAGTGGAGAATAAACACTGAGAAGCATCAAGTAATCCCTGAATGGATATTTTATATTGAAAATAACAACAAAGTGTTGTGGGGTCATACTGAGCCTTCAGAGGATAACAACAGAGAGAGCACAGGCAGCAAGGGAAATAAAGTGAATTCTGTGATGTCTGTAGGATCCCTGATTTCCGTTGCACAGTGAAGAAAATAAAAAAATAAAAAAGACTGCTGGGCTGCCAAGTATTGGCTTCAAAATTTTGACTCACTGTGATGTAGCTGTCATCCTTTCAAAGGAAGTGGATAGCAAGGGGGAATGGGTGCATGTACCATGTCTTTCACTGAGCTTTTCTGAAGTCCAGAGGAAGATGCGAGACTTCTACTTCAATCTGCATGGAAAGAATGCTGAGCTGGGTGTTAATTCAACATGTCATTCCTGAGGCTTTTCTTTTCAGCAGTCTGACCGCTGACGCCAGATATTCAGTTTAATAAACCTCCTTTGAAGAGGGGAGGGGGAGAATCTAACATTAAGATAAAAAAAATACTACATGCATGATGATATCAGGCATTTATAAGGCAGTTGATGTCACGGAGGTCACACAGGACAAAACAAATCTGAATTGGTAGCTGTCCAACTGCTTGGTTCCCTTGAACCGAGGTCACAATTTTGATTGAAACTGGTCATGTTAAGTTAGATTAAAGGTCAATATAAAGTGTTCGGGTCAAGGTCAGATCTTTATGCTGTTTTCAATTGCTTTCATATGCCAAAGCAGAGACACTCCCTCCAGGAAAGTGTTAGTCGTAGGAGTTTTTTTTTTTTTTTTTTTTTTAAATAAAGTGTCTGAATACTGGAAATAGCTGCAATTGTTCGTGAAAGGAAGAGTATGTTTTTTTCTGGGAAAAAGACACAAAAACCTTTTCAGCGTTTAGTACATAAGAAACATGTTCATTCCAGTTTTTACCCAACCCCAACCTCGCGAGTCAGATGTTTCCTGGCTGCCGTAGATGCACCCATCATTGTCAAAGAGTCTTCAAGAATCTGAAACGTGCAGCAATTGCACCATCACTAACTGAACCATGCACTGACAACCTGTCTGCCTGAAAGCCTTTTTATTGCCACAGTTTGCCTCGGGGCAGAACATCACCCATATTCAGCACGCTCTTCACAGGCTGAGGGTCGAGTACTTCCACGCCTGCTAGACTGTTACATTATCTATTTAGTATTGAAAACACACATCCTTAGTAAAAGACACTACAAAGAAGTACAATGCTTCCCAAAGCTCCAGTCGCTCCTGTGACGGTCTATGTTGCACATCCATGTGCCTTTGGCAGATAAATCACAGTGCTTTGCTCTTTTTTTCACATGAGAGGAAGCATATAAATTGACCTAGACAGCTTTAAGTTAATTTAGCTCTTGTTTCAAAGAATAAATTTTTTTTAAAATACAGTATTTTTCTCTTTATTGTCAGCTGTAATTTCAGTGCAGATCTGTTCATCTCTTTTCTATGCTTTATTCACCAACCAGGGAGTTCCCTTGTGGAATGTATTGTTGTAAACTCCAGCAAATTGAGGAACTCCTTGGAGTATATGTTTTTCATGGCCTATTATTAATCTCAGTAAATTAGAAAATAGAGCAATGAACCATTTTTAATGACTTTGGATCCAGATTTTCTTTGTGTCTGACATGATTGGAGCCATAGCCCACTTCACGTCATTAACAAAGACTCAAAGGGTTTCATGCTGGAGACACACTGTTATTAACCAATGACAAAAATGTATATGTTTTACTCCTGAAAAGCAAAAAATAAAAAGTTCTCTTTCTTTTGCATCATAGTGTTCGGAGAATCATAAAAAACCTGGTCTAACATGCTGAAGATGTACATTTTCCTACTCGAGTCAAGTCTACTATAATGGGTGTCCTGAATTGCAAAAAAAATGTCTTTGTTCCTCCCCCTTTAAAAGGCTTAAATGTGATTTAAACAAACAAAATAGAGAAAGAAAAATGATCGGACTCACTGCATTCCTTCTCCTTCTTCCCCTCCATCACCTTCCCTAATGTGTGTCTCGGGTGTGAAATGCAATAAAAAATGTTGAACTCAGACACCATAAAAGGTACACCAGGAAGTTATGTAGAAGCCATTACAATTGAATGCACTTCTTTTAATACACACAAAGCCCTTTCATATTTAATATACTTGTAGTGTCGACCTGAAAAACTTGATTTGTGGAAATCAATAGGATGTTTTTAAATGTACTGTCAGACACACACACACATTACACACACCTTTCCTCTGTCTCTCGTTATCTCTGACTGTCTCTCCAAGCCAATATACTGTCTCCACTGTCTCATCTTTATCTATAGATCAGAAGTAGTGATCTAAATACGAATGAAAGCCTTTGAACTGCTCTCCATACAACTAAATTTTTCACTCCTTTCCTTTCTCAAGTCCTTGCTTATTTATTTCTTTATTTCTCTGGCAGTGAGCAGGATTAGTCAGGAGCGGCAGCCCCACTATCAGGCCGAGATGTGCTCTTCCATCCTGCTGCTTCACTCTGATAAAGGAGCCGCTCGACGAGTGACTGCCGTGCACAGAGAGCCTCGAAAACAACATTTCTCTCACTGAAGCACAGTCTTGCATGTCAATAACTGCCAATGGGCAATGGGAGAAAATCACTCATGGTACATGCAACATTCTACCTGGCATACATGATGAAGAAAGAAAACATGTGTAAACCCGGATAAATGTGGCTCCAGGATGGAGGTTTTGAAAAACTGATTCTTATTCATAACGTGAAACAAAAGTTTTTAAATTAAAGAAAAATCTCATGTTTACATGCCCTTAAGTGTAAATAAAATTTTAGTGATACCAACACATTGCAGCAAATTTACGGCTTGCTGCATATAATTGGAAACTTAGAATAAAAATATGAATTTTCCTTGATTTTTTAAGATGTAAAGAGCACTTTGCTAACCCCAACTAAGAACATATAATGGCTTAAATGGTGCCAACCTCATAAGCTTCATCTAGATGGCCTCTAGTTAATGATGTTTTACATATTTTTGCCTCACAGTGTACCTGCTTGACCAATACGACTTTGGATTGTGCCAAACATGATCTTGAACATCATTCTGTGTCCATTTTTTGCCCTTTGTCCACCAGCTCCCAGTCTCTTCCGTTGTTGTGGATATGGCTGACACGCAGCTTTGCTAGCTTTATCGCTGTGTGTTACAGTATGTGACCAAACAAACACCATCGTTGCAGCTGACTGGATACAAGGTGACAAAGCACACTGCTGACCTGAATTTGGCTGCTGGTGAATACATTCTGTGATGTGGAAAAAAAAGAACAAGTTCACTTCTTGCACATATTAATTCCAGGTCTATAACAATAAATATGTATCATTGTCAGTGGCGATTCTAGAATCTGTTGGGGCCCTGGGGCAAAAATTAATTAGGGGCCCCTCCACCCTCAATTATATCTACCAGTGTCCCGACGCTTTTCCTCTTTCTTTTTTCACCTCCAGACAGGTAATTCCTCTTCATTTTTCTTCAGTGATTTTCACTGAGGAACTTTGGTTTTCACAGGAGTACTACATGAGAATGCTAAGCAGTGAATGCTGTCAGATGGGGCCCCATAGGGAGGTTCCCTACTGTCAATGCAAAATTTGCACATTTAGAGCTATGCCTGTTGACAAGCAACGCCTCTGATCATTTTGTTTTCCTATCTTGATTTTCACAACAGACAATTGTCTTTTTGATCATTTGCGTCGTGTCTGTACGTCTTCCAGTCTTGTTCACCCATCTCAAACTTACTGCCTCACTCTTTATCCTACTTTCACGGCCCGTCCAATCTTGGCTGATTGGCTGTTCACCAATGAGTCTGGTTCTGTTCGAGCCTTGCCACTGTTACTCCTTGCTTGCTCATGGAGGATTTATGTTGTGTCTCTTCAAATTAAATAACCTACACCTGATCTATATACAAGTATTGTATTGTATTGCATTATACTGTATGTAGGGTGTCCTGCAAAATCTCTTTAAGTATGTTGGTGCTATTTATAAAAAAATATATTTATTTATCGATCAACTGATTCATTCATGCTTTCTGAAACGTTCATTATTGGGCTAAAGAATGAGATGGGACCACCAAGTTCCAATTTTAAATTTTACCATCTTCAAGCTATTTAAGTAGCATTCAAATCATCAGTTCCAAACTTAAGTTTACCAATTGATTAACATAAAAACACATGACTATGCCATCTGGTGGCAGATTTGGCTGATACATGCGACATAAGTTATTATTTGAAACCGTCATTTAAGGGCACATCACCATCCAAAACCAGTAACTTCTCCACCATCAGATGGACATGTTTACTCAGCAAATATGCACACGCAGAGCTTGGCCAAATGGTGCAGAAATAATATGTGTAAAGTACTCCTACTTTCACAGAAGCAGGATCTCCCCCTGCAGTGTCTTACTGAGTCTCATTTCAGTCCAGGCATTGGCTACAAAGTTGTGAACCTCTGAAGTGCTCTGAATTAGAAATGACTGAAAACGGCTTTTACATAGATCCTCCTCGACTTTCTGGTGAGGTGGGAGAAGCAACTTACAAGAACAGCAAAAGAAAACAAAAAAAAAACTGATGTATGCATCTTTAACAGAAAATAGGTGAAAGATGAGTCACAGTATGCAACATTATACACACTACGCCTTCCTCGTACTTCCCCTTCAGCAGGCCTTTTGTTCCGTGCCTGTTTAAATCTGCTCAAGATGCTCGGAGGACCCCACCACCCACCCCACCCCCAACCTCCAGATTCTCTCTCTCTCTCTCTCTCTCTCTCTCTCTCTCTCCTTCTCTTTCTCAGTGTCTCTCTCTGTTTCTCTCAAACTGCTTAACTCAAAAAAGTCGTAACAAAGCAAAACAATGCATCCCTATACTGTGAGTAAACAAAAGGATCCTTTTTGCCCTGAAAGCCACAACATCAGTAGGCAGAGATGCTCAGGAATATAAATATTTTAGTAGAAGGTTGACACATACACACCAGGAATGGTTTTATTATAATATAACAAACTCTATGAATCTACCTTAGTTATTAAGCATATTCTGGCTCTTCCAAAAAACAAAAAAAAACATGCTAACTTAACCTGAAGTGCTTCAGATACGATTTTGGGACCAGTTTCCCTTCATCACGCATTAATACAAACCAAATACACACACAGAACTTTCTGAATCTGTACACAGCTTCTACTTCTGGAACACTTTGATACAGTATCAGCTTACTGCAGCTTCATAAGTAATAGCCATTTAATAGGCTTGCTGGAATATATTTATAATTAAATAGTCTTTGCATTTCAAACCAATACCAAATAAACATGAACTAATTAAGCCACATGAGAGAAAACATTTCCTCTTATGTTATCAGCACCTTAAACAGTTTTGAGGATTCATTTGATCTTCAGAACTAAAAATACCACACGATGCCCACACGCAAACATCAACATTTTTTTCAGCCGAAAATAAAAGCTTTTAAAGAACTGTCAACGTTTCATGCAAGGCCTGGATGTGTTAGTCACTGCCCTAAAATGTCACATGCAGTATGTCTGAGGTGAATCATTTTTAAATAATGAAAACAGGAAAAAAGGGGAAGAGATGTCCAACTGAGAGGATTCAGAACTAAACATGTGAAATGAGGCAAATATGAAATGACACAGGGATGGTAAACAGTCCATCTGTGTTTTCCCAAAGGACGCCTGCCATACTTTGGAATGCACTTAAAGAGGAAGTACGGCAATTCAATTTCAATCTAAGAGCATTCTAATGGCATTGCAGCTTTGCTTTTTTTTTCGCCAGGAAAAAAAAGATAAAAAAGAAGCTATATAGAGCTGAAGCTGACAAAAGAACTAATGGATTATTGATACATTCAGAATTCCTCCTATGATGTAATTTTTTTATAGACACTCAAAAGTGATATAGTCCCGTTGTCTTGGAGTAGATCAGAAGTTCAGAAAAAAATCCTACGTCCTTCAGTTGTCTGACTGTGCATAGTGTTTCTTTGTAAAATCATATTGTGATGGATGTTTAGCTGCCATTTATCCCAAAATAGATACTTTAAAATGATCAAACATGACCGGTAATTACATCATTATCTGAAGAATAATCAGGTCAACTTTCAAATTGCACGTCTTTATCCACGTCCATTTCTCATTTGACATTTCAATGTGGTCCAAACTATGATTTCATACTTATCATAGACAATTACCTGCTTGGACTCGTCACACCTGAGCTGACATTAGTGTGTAAACAAGCCAAATCTCTCCATGTCTCTCACTCTTTAGTTCTCTTTCCATCCGCATGAATCAACATGCTGTCAGACCTTTTTAGATGCTAGTTTTGTTTCAGTTCTGGAGCCAGAATTTTAGGCTATCATGGTTTTTTGGTGTGGACAATTAGGCCATAGGCCAAGACTGTAGTTGAAATGTTTTTATTTTTTTCACAATAAAGCTTATATAGCCCAGCAGAAGAGTTACATTTTACTAACCATGAAATAGATTAAATCCAATTAATACACCTCAGAGAATTGACCAAAATGTGAAAGGTTAATCATTTTTGAGATGATTTAGAATGTAATGAAATGATTGTTCTGTGTGTCAAAATGTGAACGTCCTTTTCATCAGATTGACAGCACACAGTGGATTTGAGCCTCATAAAGGGAACTATATTGGAAAGCTTAATAACATGTATTAGGCATGAAGCTCCATAACACTGTTACTGTATGCAACCATGAAAAAAAAAGTTTTTGAACAAAAGGCAACAGTATCTTTGCATCTGCACAGAAGCTGTGAATCTTAAAGTAGTCACACATTTCAACTACAGTTTATGTTTTATAAAATCAGCTTCATCATCAACAACTTTGCTCAACCAGCCGGGGATGTTTTATTTGAAAAAGTGTATATAATTTTCTGTTGCTTAAATCAGTAATCATATTTCCTTGACCTTCTTTATTAATGAATTATTTATTCTCCAAAAATATTCAAATGAAAAGAAAAAAGAACTATATAAAGAAAATGGTTTTGTTGCTTTTAAATGGCAAAAGTATTGGTTTTATTGTTGGGTGTTGGATTGAAGTGGATGAGCATGGGACAGGTTTTTACAAATATTTTACTAAAAACAATTGTAACCAGGAACCTTTCCTCATTTGATTTGATCTACAGTATTATGATTGACTTATCTGGTTCAGTTTGACTCTGATTGACATACAGTACATTAAAATGTTCATATGACAAATAAAAGATATATTTGCCATTTTTACCTCGAAAATAATCCAGTGTCAAAATGAAAAATCCTATTTCAAGGAACTCCTATGACAAAAAGTAAAATCCGACTTTATACCCCCAAGAAAAGAAAAAAAAAGAGTCAAAGTGAAGAACCGCCTGCTGAGAGAAAACATTTTTCTGAAGTGTGTCACATGTCAAAGCGCGAGAGTGGTTCTGATGTGGCGGGTTTTCATCCCTTCAAATTCATTTATTGCATCAATATAATGGAATACGTTTGGTAACTTGATGTGCAACAATATGACTGTCTGTGACAAGAAATCAGCAGCGGGGGGTATATCAGAGAGGGATCCAATCATTACTTATCCAGAGACACTTAAAGTAATTAATGACTTGCGCAAACTGTTGCAAGTGGAAAACATTAATGAATAATTTTCGATACATTATCAAGTAATTAGGAAATGAACTCAAGAGTAAATCCAGGAGCCACGATAATGAATACTGGTGATTATCAATTTGAAGCCATCTCCTTTTGTGCCCCCCGAGGGACCTGTGCTAGTTTTACAGGGATAGAAAGTGGGAGGAAGGATTTCTGCTCTGACACCGTGATAATGTGCCAGTGCCACTCAAAGATCCAGAGTGACACACAGCTGTGAGGAGACCGAATTTCTTCTACATTCACACTTTTTTCTGTCTGAAGCACTGTCATGTCTGCTCCAGTTCAGTCCCTTTATTTCAAGTGGAATCATCTGTACGTCTGCTAATCTGTAGCCTTGTCTGCCAGCCTTTCTCCACATCTAATGACAAACATGATGAAAACTGTGCTAATTATTTATACCGGGTCCTCATTCTGTCAGCCATTCAAGGATAGTTTTCAAGTGTCTCGTGAAGACGTCTGATTTTTACGACATTCCAGGAGTGGGTTGAGCCATGTCTGCCGAAACCGCCAATTTATTTCCTTGAATAGTCTCTTTTCTAGTTTGTTAGTGACTTAATAGATACTCTCTGACTTCAAAAGCAGTCTGTATCATGACTGAATTTGTGACGTTTTGCTTTAAATAGGTGCCATAATTCAAAGGACTCCTTCATCTTTCCATGAGGTACAGCCTCTACCTCGAGCTACAACTTAAAACAGTCTTCAAAACTGCTGTGTTCTTCACACAAAAAAGACGTTTGGAAGGGGTAAATCTTTGAGTGAGACTTGCGTTCTGAGACTTGGAAAAGTCCCTTCTGCAGTATCTCCTTTATCAAGGTAGCCAGAGGGGGAAAAAAAGGACAAATGGGTTGCAAAGCATGCAACGCAGGAGTGGTCTGGATCTGTACAGTAGTTCCCTCAAGATGGAGCAGATGTAAATCTTATCTACTTCAGCATATTAATTAAGAGTCTGATCTCATGGTAATTCAAGGAGTCTCCTTTGAAATGCTGGACTTCTTGGTTTTACATTTCTGTACACACAAATTATTCAGACACACTTTCTGCCATGTTTGGCCTAATGAACGAATGCCTCAATATGAAATAACGAAATAACACATTTAAAATTGTTTTATACAAATAAAACACAATTTTATCCTCTAGCAGCTCGACTGACAAAAAAAAATACTACACCCAGCCATCTGCTGATTTTGAATAAATGTGCTCCATGCTTTTGCTTGAGCACAACTGACAATTTATATCAAATAAACAAAACGGAAAATTGATTTGGCACTTTTTTCTTTGAAATACATGTTTTTTGTTTCACTTTTCAACCAATCAAAAAACAAATCAAACATTGAGGAGCTGTTTCAGAATATCCAGTTTCAAAATTCCGGTAACAAATGACCGTTTTTGCTTCTCAGGGCCGACAAATTGTCAGATAAATGGAACCTTGAGTCAAATTCCTTTTTCATATTGGCAACACCTGCTGACAGAGGATTAGGGTGGGAGAATAAAAACTTGACACAGGCAGCGTTTGCCAGCGTGGTCATGACTTAACCAGAAGATTGTTTTTCCCTTAACTATAAAACCTAAAAATAATCTGTGTCAGGTTGGTTGACTTTAGGTTATAATTCATAATGGCAAAGCAAGAAGATATCCATAAAAAGGACAACATATTCATCAAATTACTTCCTACATGTGGTTGAAAGCCATCTTCTGAAGCCCACGATGGGAAAAAGGAAATGAGTCCAACAAAAGCTGAGCAGGACTGCCCACTGTGAAATGTGTTACCGAGCCTATTGTGCTGTGAGAGTGACATACAGAGAGTAATTATTGCACCTCTTGGTCTTTTGTCATATTGTTACTGCTGCCTACTAACACCTTTGAGAAATAACAAACGTGTTGGTGGACAGAAAACAGAGACAGGCAGAGTGTTAACATCCCCTGTTTGTGCACACCCCGGCCTTTGGTCAGAAACAAGGACTAGACAAAGAGACCGAATCGAGTGCTTTCTGCTCTTGTCTGCTACATCAAATAAAATGGTTTGAAAACAAAACTGGAGCATTTTTATGTGGAAAACTGAGCTGAAATTGCTGCATGAATCCCAAATCCATATGATTGCAGTACATTTTTCGTTTATAACCTCCAGTTGGCTCGCTATTCTCTGTGACTTTACTGCTCTCACTACTCAACATTACGGTCACAAATCCTAATTATTCCTGTCTATAATCATTGAGCTGACCTCAGAGTGATTGAACTTGTTTATATATCAATGGCCGTAATGGTGTTTGTGCCATGGTACATCCAGCCGTATATATTCCAGAATCAATTCCTTCATTTGGTTGTTTTTGTTTTCCTCTGTTTTACATCTCTATGGATTTTCTATTTAATTTGGGTCAGCATTGTGAAGGAAGACAGAGTATTGATTTCTGTCTAAGGGGGCTTACGGGAACCAGGATAAGCTTGTCTTCTTGAGGCTTCACAGCAGGTTGTGACAACACGCAAGGAATATAGCCTTAAATCTCAGTGCAAATCTGCTGCCAAACCTGGCTAACCTCAGAATCACCTGCTGCCTCCCACCTTAGCTCAGGTGGGCAGTCACGTACACACTTATCTCTGGAGAGGTTGACAATGGAAAACATCTCATTGTTAAGCAAAAGTATGACATTCAGGTCTGACTGAGCATGGAAGCCGTAGGAGGATCCTAACTAATGCCTCGGGCGCAGCATCCGAGACACACACAGGTCAGCATGCTGACAGGCTGAAGTTGTTTGTTGTTTCAAAAGTGGTGATAATTGTCCACTGCCGCACATCTCCAAAATGGCCTTCACGGTCAACATAGCTCTTCAATTCCTAACTCAGGAACACATATTCACTTAGACCAGAGGAGAACAAGTGGGACAGAACACAAGTGGAAGCCTAATGTATGAAAAAGTCGAGATCTTGAGCATGTTATGCAAAGCAGAAACAAAACTTTTGAACAAGTGCTTTGAGTGGAGTACAGTATTGTAGTAGTTAGTGATCAGGGGCTAGTACGTTTATCTCAGTTGGATGTTCGAAAACAGCAAACCATATAATAAAGTAGTTACAAGCACTTACAATTAAGCATACTAAGACGTTTTCATATAATCCATCAATTCAAGCAATCCATTTTTATCGTGAGTTGGCTCATGACACTTTACTTGTGTGCTCCTTGTCCTATGATCTACAGAAACCTAACTTTCATATTAAAAACCCTCAATAATAACTCCAAGGCACTCTCTTTAAAACAATTAAAATACCTTTATTTCCACAACATGGTCATATGTACCCATATTTTTAGAAACCCAACTTCATCCAACAATGAGCAAGCATTTAACAGTGGCAAGGACAAAACTTGTTACAAACCTCAAGTAGAAACAGACTACTTGAAACTTAAAACTAGAAAGTAGTACAGACTGGGCTGAGAATGCTATTATAGGTACAGAGCTGAGCCATACTTTATCCACCAATGACTAAGCTCTTGGCCACAAAACCATCTTTTTAACAGTCAGAAACATCTGACATCAGTCAGCAGAACCAGCATTGTTAACAGCCATTCACGTCCATCTGCTGGTCCAAGACAGTGGGATACTATTTTGGGTAGAGCAGGTCTTGAAAGTACTCTTTGTACTGTGATCTAAAGAGATCAAACTTAATCCACCAATGAGTAAGTATTTGGCAACATTATCCTGTGAAAACTTCCTTATAAGGCAGAAACAACATGCAGAATCAAACTGATTAGTGGACAGCCATCAGCTATGATGGTCTAGACTGAGACAGCAGGATACTTCTTTATATAGTAGACAGTCTGGTAATTACTGACATTATTATTAGATGTTACCTAATTGTAGGTTAGGCAACTAATAAGAGCTGATAGCCAAATTGGACTAAGACCTTAATGCTTGTCCACTCTATGATAAGGTAAGTGCAGATAATACAACATAATGGTAATTTTAGTCTCATACAAATTCATACATTTAAATTACAATGGCAGTGTGACAGAACAGCATTGGGGCCATTTGTGGGCTTAACTGTATTTTAATATTATTAGCTTCTGGGTGCAGATCCTTGTATTTATATGCAAGGACACATGACACTGCTTTCAGTGTTTTTCTTAAAAATATTAGATTTGCAGTTTTAGCTGTCAACATTATATAACAAAAGCTGCTTCAAAACTTTACCTATGTCAAATGTTTTTTTTCTGCAGAGCCAAACACAAAAATGGACTATTATATTAGTGCCAGGTTCATCAACATTGAAGTCAGCGTCACAATTTGCAATACGAAAAACATATAATAACCAAACGGAAAAATCACAGGGGAAATAAAAGTATTATCATAAGTAGTTTTCTGGTGTCAGGGAATACCGGAAACATATTTGATATTCCTATTTGGTTGATAGGGTCAACTACTTATGAATGCTTGAAAAGATTGAATGGCGCATGAGTTTATGACATGACGATGAGTGCAGGAGGTCTTTTGGATGATTTAAGGGGGGGGGTGAAAGCAAATTGTGAAAACAAGCTGTAGAACTCAGAGCCGTCCTGCCTAATCCGGGAGCTGTTCAGAAACAAGAGAAAATACTGGAAAAACCTCTTTGAGAATGGAGGCATTTTCATTTTTCAGATGCTATAAGTGACCGAGGGATGATTGAAATTGGGCACTGCCCGGGTGATCCTGATTCCATTCCCATTGATGAAACCACTAGCATCCAAACACGCAGGAATAAACACCCACACATTACATGCATACAAAAAAGATTCCACAAGGATAATAGAAAAGCACTGACACACTCTGTATCAAAATAATGCCTGCAGGGTTTTCTATTTTCCTGATTTTTTTTTCCCTGTCCTCTTTTGACTCACATCCACTGTCCCTATACATCACTGTTGGGCTACTACAAGCGAACAAAATAGCTATATTATTTATGTCAGCATAATCGATAAACCATGCCATCCTCTGCAGACATATTCTTCTTCAACAAGAGTGGCTGCCAGGATTTATTTTTTTCTGAAGATATTGTGAAGCCGATAGTGTTCTGACCAGTGATAAACACAACTGCCACATCTCTCTGATCTTGAACTATCTGTGTGTGAGCAATCTAAGAATTACAACCAAAATTGAAGCCCACCCACACTGCTATTGCCAGAAAAAGAGAAGGCAATGAGTGTCACTTGGCCTCCTTCAGTCCTCGTAATTCACTTTGGTGACATCCCTTATCTAAGGTTTCTCCCTCAACAAACAATGTGTCCTTTTTATTTGTCACTCTCTGGCTTACTTTTTGCCTTATTGGAAGAGTAATTTACTGCTCATTGCAAAAAAAAAAAGAATCTTCATAGCCCTCAAGGTGTCACAGTCAGGCCCTTTGTCATCCTAAAAGACTGATTCTGTGCTGCATGTCCAGTGACATGTGCCATTAATTTTTCAAGCAAGGTCAAACTCTGTCCCTGTTGTTTGCACATGTCCTGCATTAGCAACAGCTTTGATACAAATAGCTCCACTTTACAGGCCAGCTGTGCAGGAGAGGTTTGTTTTTTACCAAACTGAGTCTGTGTTGTTTTCTCCTTTGTGCCCCAATCACCTCCAGCGATCATTTATCATACCGCTGCTTTTTTTTAAGTTTCCTGCCCTCTGCTGCTCTTTAGATATTGCTTTCTGTTTGTTTCTCTTACCCAACACTTTGTGCTATTGATCCGTACCATGGCACCTCTCTCTCAGTGTCAGCACCAAACACGGGATCATCAGCCACTCCGGTTTCTCTCTCGTGTTTACAAACACACCTCCGCCGCTATCGAGCATACACACACACACGCACACACACGCACACGATGTGCAAGTCCTTCAAGAGGTTTAACTTTTATTGGCTTCCCTGCTTTTTCTCCTCTGGGGAACAAGGTCAAGCCTCATCAAATTTAACCTCAACACCGGCCTGAGATTAAAGGTCACGACTACATTTTTCTTGACCTTCGATATTACCATGTCATAATACATAAGTATTAATGCCCTTCCTTGCCTCTAGAACCTTCTTATCTTATACCACACCAGCCCTTTTTCATTTATAGGATCCTCGCTCCCTGTTCCACTCTTTACTGTGTGAGCGGAGTGTCCTGTATTCCTCGAATCACCTTGCACTTGGCGGGCAGCTCAATCTCAATATCATGTTATCGGACTCAGGGGCCAAGGATATAAATACCATGCACCATAACTCTCTCCTGTTCAATAACCATTATATGCTCTACTTTATACATTAGAAGCACCTGATGGGGCAGTAAATTCACAGCTACAGCTCGACCATCTCGGAGTGCATCCAGAGGAAAAATGAATGCTAAAGCCGGGGAAAGGGTAAAATGGAAAGTGGAAATTGAGAGAAAAAAAAAAAAAGGAATCAAACGGAAAAAAAAGAATGAGGAAAGAGTAAGGAAATATGAAGGGGATGAAGAAGGTGAGCCAGTGACCAGCAGCAGCACACAAAGAAACTGAGGGAAACTGAGTTGGGAGCTGACGGTGAAAAGTGTCGGGAAATAGGCTCCAAAGGAGAAGATTCCTTATTGGCTTGGCTTTCTCACTGTTACAATTATCAATTGTAATAAGCTTTGTACATCCAGTGACTCATGCATGCCATTTCCCTAAAGCCATTCTTAGTCCTGCCTAGCCCTGAAGCATGAGATCTATCTGCTCACACAAAAGGTTTGTGTTTCTTACGCCGAGACTATTTCAACACCACCGCTGGCATCTGTTCACTTTCCAAGGACAGCAATCAATAGAGGCATACTTCCATCCAACGCTACAGATAAAGTACAGCCCACACAGAGCAGGCCATGGAAATGGCAATAAATGTCCATCCTGAAAACTCCAAACACACTGCATACACATACACACACGAGCCACATTGTTTACCACATGAGCATGGCGGGATGCAGCACAGACTTTCCGCTTCAATGCACTTTTTCATTTGGAAAGCTGGGGTGGTTACCCACCGAGCGAGAGCTGATTAAGAAAACAGTCCCATTTAATTCCTTTCTCCTCAACGGCCAGCAAGAGAAATGTAATTAAAGCCACTAAATCTCCCATGGGCCCTGCTACCTGCTACACGACCAACATGACACGTTGTGTAATTCGCCCGACCTACAAAGGCGACGGCAGTTATTTGCCACGGTTGCAGGGCGAGCGTCGGCCTTTGCATGAGACAGCCAGAAAGAGAGAGACAGAGAGTGTGAGAGAGAGAGAGAGAGAAGGTGAGGGAGTGCAAAAGAGAAAAGAGAGATCTGTGATAGCTGACCTCCACTGCAGGACCAAGGACACTGGACAGGCCTCACATGTAAAAAGCATATTGAAAATAGTGCCACCATAAACATTTACACACAGGCCATTTATTGCACGGTCAAGATAGCCAGCTTTATTGCTAAGTGACCAGTCTATGGCATTTGATGAATATTAACCACATCAATCTAAACAAGCACATCAATACGAATCCTAAGGAAAACAAAAAGATCAATGTGGTCACACTAGACATAAGAGACTTGTATCTAAAGTGATCGATCTCTATACAAGTTTAAGGATCTGTCGTTTATCGCCAAGGTTTTCAGAAATTATACATGATGTTCTGATCCGTCGAAGATGCTTAAAACTTTATTGTCTATGTGTGATTTCTGTAACAAATATCTAAAAATACATGATTTCTGTATCAGAAGTATGTACAACTAGCAAATGGCATCACCAGATTTTAGGCAGCTGCATATAAGATACAAAGACGATATACAATACTGACTCGGCAGGACCTTCTCTAAAAAGTTTGAGGGGACAACATAGAAATAAATATGAAGGGTTGTGTTGACATACCACAACATACCACACTGTGTTTTACTATATGCAAGATTTGAAGGTCAGGTATTGGATATGACAGAATAATAAACCTTCTCCAGTTACACATCAGAGATGCATGTAACATATAAAAACAGACCAGAAGAAGACATCCTGAATGCAATACATTGTGAGGTAATATATGTCTAGTTTTCAGGTGTTGGTCTCTTGATTATGAAATCTTGTACATGTATGCAGATATCTGAAATATCGGAAATATCCATAGTGTAATCTTTCTGGTAGTTTCTTTATCTTTCACCAATACATATCCATCCGAATCTTGCATACTACAATATTTTGTGCATTTATTTAGTGTTAAACAAAATGCGGTTACAAAAGACAACAGTCTATTTCCTATTCCTTTTAATTCACCCGTGTCATTGAAACAATGACAACTGTGCAGCAGATGTAGATGGCATCCTGAGACTGATTTTCACAACACATTTTTATTGAAGTGAGCGACAGACAAACTTTTACAATGTTCCCAATAACTTTTTACATTATAATTGGATTGGAAGAGCATGTATAGGACATCGTGCGTCAGCGTTTTCTCGCCATATCTATTTGTGTGTCTCAGAGGGCATATTAATTGTCTTATTGACTTTGTAGATGTCTATGTGAGCGTGCATGTGTGTGACTTCATATCAGCCTCTTACCAATTACATTCATGCAACTATCTCTGGACGGCAACAATGGTTGAGATAAATTGAGGGTCAGAATTTGTTTGTTTTTTAAAGAGCTGACTTTTACCAGGAACATTTTCTGACCCAAAGTAAATAAAAATTCATTGCATTCTGCCAAAAAATGTGGAGGTCATGGTGTTGTGTTGGGATTGAGAACTGGCACAGAGAAGTATTTGCCTCCAACACTGACGTACTGGATTCTTGACCCACATCATTAGAGCTAAAATTCTAACTTCCACTTTTTTAACTATGACCACAAACTTTCCCAACTTAAACCAGGTGATTTCAGAATCCTAACCTGACTCGTACTGTAGCTGTAGGGTTGTTGCAGGAAAATTCACATTTCCCTGCCTCATTAATGCTCTCCAAAAGCACAATTCCTAAGAAATATGTGCGCGATTAAACCTAATTCACTGGATACAACTATTCAGCAGACATGATGCAATGATGCACTGTTCTGCTTGAAATATCCTTCTTTAACAAAATTTACCCTGCAGACTCTTGAAATTAAAAGCAATACCAAGTATTAATTGTCTACCTATGTGCAGCAACTATGTTGTTTTGTAAGTCATTTTGTTGACTTTTTTCAATTATTAATGCATTGATGTGAGGACGTCAATAATTAAACTCCTCCAGGCATATAAACACACAAATGCTTTTAATGGTGATGTTGTTTTTACTGAGCCAAACAACAGGAGGCATCATGTAATATGCAAAAACTAAATAAAAGGAAAGCAACACAGAGTAAAAAACCTCAAATAATGCCATAAGGATGTCAACCAAAAACAGAAGATACTTCCTGGCAGCTGGTAGCATGAACACTTGCCCAAAACCCAATTTCTGTTTCAAAGTTTTGTCACAGTATGTCTTAGAAGAGTCTGCTGTGCTCCATGGGAGTCTATATTCTCTGAGAACAACCAAACCAACTTACTCAGTAGCAAGCCAATGAAGTCCTGCTTCATGTATTGAAGGAATAAGCCATGTTGTCTGGATAAATATAAAATGAGCAAGACCTTGCTGAACTGTCACGCAATTTAAATCCACAGTACTTTTCAGAGAGGTACAAGCTAAAGTATGCCGGGCCAAGGCTGCTCACAATGTGGAGCTCAGAAAGAAAAAGTGTGCTATGAACTTCTCCGTCTTCAATATAACCCCCATCCAAAAAGCGAGAAACTACCAAACATTTGAACTTTTTGTTTACACCTCTCCCCAGGGTTGGATGGAAAAGTATTTTAACATTTGCTTCACTAGAGCAAGCTTTGACCTTTGCTCTGCACCTTAAAATCATTGTGTTGTTGACTACATTTGGAGTATTTTACTTCACTACTAACTGCAATTTCACATAACAAAACAGTTCCACAGACAATGTTCTCGCGCTCCCTCAGCCATTTAGAACAGCAGCAGAACGCAGGCCTGCTATGTGACAATCTCGAGCCGCACAGTGGCAAATTTGTGAAGGCAGCATGAAATATCGGTGGCAAGCGCTGCTTTGTTTGCTGGTTTCATTAATTCTTCAGGAGGGTATCTCTCAAAAGTGCCAACAAATACAGTGGAGAAACATGTGCTCTGGCACCAATCCACGCTTCTAATTGGGAACCTTGGGCTTCAGGAGTGTAGGATGCACCTTCGCTCTGAAAGTCTCCTCCATTATTCATAGAAATGTAAGAATTATGGAACAAGAACCAGCAGCCCTTCTGACTAAGCTGGTAGAAAGGGATGAGGGCTGCACACATAAAATGCTTAATAATCTATTTTACTTCAATAGCACAAAGAAGAATCTGAATTCGTCCAACTCCACATGCGTACCCGCTCTGAAAGAATCACATTCTTTTGAACGAACAACAACAATAAAAGCACACCTAGTAATTTCAGCCTAATGAGAAGCTATAAGAAAGGATAAAAATCAGCTAAACCAGGGACCAATGGACCTCATCCTCGACAAAGCAGTGACAAATACTTGATTGGCTTTCCCAGTGCATATCTGGTTACAGAGATAAACATGTGATTAAGCATGTGGCCTGTATTGAACTGTAGTCATTCCATCATCAATAATGGTGATTGCTGAGGAAAACAACAGAAAATGACATGGAATAAGCTGGAGGTGTTGGACCAGGACTGTTCTGTATCATATCAGCCAACCTTTTTTTTTTTAACCTTTTTTAAAAACCTCTAACTACAAAAAACCCAACTTTTAAAAGTGGAGGAACAAATATCCAACAAACCCTGTTAATTTCTCTATGGGGAAAATACTGAGAGAAACTTTCTCAGCTGTGCATGGCATGCATTTAGAATGACACAATGAACCAATTCAATCGCATGGTGCCATTTGTTTCCATGTGACATTTACTTAGCACATGCCATCAATGAAACTTAAACACAGTTTACACTGAGTTACAACTGACAGTTTCTGTGTGCCATATGCTTTTGTTTCTCCCACTCACAGCTATTTTCAAGGTTGACCTACAGATCAGCACACACCGTGAGACACATATTCTATAAATGCTACAGGAAAATATACACGCCGATTAGTGTTAAGCTTGTATAGCCACAAGCAGTGTTAAAAAAAATATACTTTAGGACCCTTTTTCCTTGACTGAATATCACTTGGACTTGAAAGTAATCGAATGAAGCAAAAACATCAAAAACAGGGAGGGGATGTAGCGTATATATTCTCAAACGGCCCGTGTTCAAATAACAATATACTGTATACCAATGCTTCTCAACTAACTGATACCTCTTTTTCATTTCAATGCTTCTTTTAAATCCAAGCACACACCACTGTTTGAAGGCAAAATACAGAAATACACACACTGAAACCCTTCAAGTCTCCTGACATCCTCAAGCAATACAAGGGCAATTCTAAATGGCTTTTTTTCCCTACATACCTGCTCGTCTCCACTGAGAATGTTGGGAAATACAAAAATCTGAGAATACTTTATTGCATTTGATCCTCCATTCGTCTCTCATGTGGTGGGCCTAAGCAGCTCCCAGAGGTAGATATGAGTCAAGAAGAAAAGGGAAAGCTGTGACCATCCTTCAATAGTTATTAGAGATGCAGCTGTTAGTGTGAATGAGGTAAGTAGACAGCACAAGGCAATGAGAAAAAGGGAAAGGAACAAAGGGAAGATACAAGAGGGAACGGAGGTTGGGGGCAGAAAGGGAACATGAGAGAGATGAAGACAATAAACAGAGTATAAAAGAGGGCGAGAATATGAATGGAAAACAGAGAGAAAGATGGAATAAGAGAAGGAACTGTTTTAAGACATGAAAAGGACTAGAGATTGGAATATGATGTAAAGAGGTGGTGTTGAGAATCAAGTATGGGAAATATATAAAGATTGAGTAATCTCCAAGCTCCAAACTACCTGCAATTCTATTTGAAAAGGAGAAACATCCAGTGTTGATCAAATGAAGCACAAATCTCATATTAGAATTTATAAGGCATGTATTCAAACTAAAGTTCAATGTTGCTTTTTTAAGTTGTATTTTGGGCCTTTTTGGCCTTTTAGCCAGGACAGCTGAAGAGGGACAGGATATGCCGGGAGGAGAGTGTGGGTATGGCATGAAGCGAAGGGCCGAGGTCGGATTTGAACATAAGGCGACAAGGACTACTGCCTCTGTACATGGGCCATGCGACATAACCGCTAGGCCATACGGCTCTCTTACAGTTTAATGTCTGAGCTGAATACAGATTATTGTCTCTGTTTTCTCTCGTCATATTGAATATTTGTAACAGCTACAACACATTAAAAATGTATCATTGAAATTTCCATGAGTGGATGTCAGCTGTACATATTTGTTATTCTTTGCAAAAGAACGTGGCATAAAAAAATGTCAAATGAAGGTGTACCTCTAACAAAGTCAACTTATTTCAGAGCTCAAGGTCATTCTTAGGCGCTACAACACAGATACAATTCTACAAACTTACACCTGTGTAGAAGAGCCCACCACCAAAAGAATGGAAAATATCTGGTCAGAAACATTGTATGATTGGCAGCATAATGTACAAAAATAAGATACAATCCTTTGTGAAACTTCTTTCAGAGCCGTGATGATCTAATTAGATACCATGGAATTCATCCATGACATGAACATGATCACAACACAGTGATGCATACAGAAAACAGTGCCTGAGGAAACACAGCTTTGAGAGTGTTATCCTTTTCCAGTCATGTATTACACAACCACGATTTCAATGAATCACTTACACCAGAGTGGAGCAAGATTCTTGAAAATGTGACTGTTTTATTTTTTTGAATATGTAGCCTATTAACTTAAAAACGGGCGCTTACAGGTTCTGCATTCATGGTTCCAAAGCTATCTATAAGTTACTGTTTCAAGTTAATGCACCTGCAGAACCCTGGAAAACCATCATATTTTAGATGATTGAAAATGATAGAAGAATAGGGATGAAAACAAGCCCTTTACATATAGATCACAGACAAAATAATATAATTTACTCAGACCCAGAATACAGGCATATAGGTTGGGTTTCAGCCTAGGAGACGTAAACAGTCTAAAGGTTAAAACAAAAACAAACAATAATATATAAATGCCATTTGTGTGTAGCGCATGTATGCCAAATGTCCTCATGTGCTGTGGAGTGGGAAAGAAAGGGAAAGAAAAAGAAAAACATCTACTGTTTCTAGTAACTTCCCTGACCTTTACTTGGGAATGTGTGTGGGTGTCCCCTGAAGAGTTGAATGAGGCATCAACTCTTGTTTTGAACTTTGAACTTTAGAAAACCATGTGTGTGTGTGTGTTTCCAAAAAAAATCATAGGAAAAATACTAGGTTTCATTAAGATATTTGTATTTATGTTTTTGACATACTTTATTAATTTTAACCAATTCTGGTTCCCACTCTGTTATTGAGAGACATGCTTCTCACACACATAAGCCCGAAATACACACATGCACAAACAGGACTTGGGGACATGCATTAGTGGAGAGATGTGGGGATGCTACACAGGGAGTGCACCAGAGCTGTTGGGGTTTTGGTGCCTTGCTTAAGGGCACAATGGCAGTACTCGGGAAGTGACCTGGCACCTCTCCAGCAACCAGACCAACTTCCATGTTTTGGTTCGCACTTGAACCAGTGCCCCTCCCTGTACCAACCAAAGTTCCTAGAGACTGAGCTACTACAGCCCCCAAACAACAATGTTTAAGTAAGCCATGTATCTGGAGAACACCTTCTTATGCCTTTTACACTTTACACATTTAGATAATGTTTTAGGCCAATAGACAATGAGACGTTATCCATTGCTTCTTTTCCAATGCAAATCTTTTGTAATAAATCCATAATGACCTATATCTATTCAATTCAAGTCATTGTCCAACAGTTCCCTTACCCCCCTTGTGTTTGTAATTGTTCCTTTCATCCATTTCTTTTGCTATGCAGACGTTTTACATTCTGACAAAATAGTTCAGATATGACCATACACTGCTCCCACTCTAGTTATACTGACTAAACCTCAATAGTACTGTAAGTTTTGCACAACTTCACTCTTCAGCTAACTCACCGACTATCTAACCAGCCATCTAAAAACAGCACATTGGTGGCAGGTTTTCCATTCAACTCTGTTTATCTGTATGTAGGATGACTGTACCCATAGGCCAATAAGTCCATCTGTTAAACAGTATAACAGAAACCGTTGGAAAAATAAATATTGGTATATAATATTATGTTTCAAACTTTTATGTGTAATATTTAGTACCATGTTAAATGTTTGTTCCATTTATCAACTTTTTAGTTTTACCACGGCCATTATTCTTGAGTCAGGATATTTTCTGAGTTACTGGGGAGGCTAAAAGTTAAGCTATTAAATGGATACCACTGATCTGAGAGCTTTATCTCATGGTGAGGAAATGTGCACCGGAAAACCTAAAGGTATTTAAATTCAGTTAAAGCTGAAGACAAAAGGAAAACAGATTGATTTACTGTCAACATGACACATAGAGTGACTTATATTATCTCTGTTTCTTTTATTTATTTATCTCATAGTGACGACAAAAACAAAAATGCATTTGTGTTTAAGCTCCACAAATTGATTCCTCACCCCCTGGGTGGTATGTAATGAGAGTTAGCAGGCATGAAAGAAAAGCAATCTTTCAGCACTTAAAAAAGTTACATGAGGTAAGTAGTCGAATTGGCTTTTCTTTTTTACTTTCTTGCCCAATACCTGAATCCATTTTCTCCGAGGATCAAAAGATGATTTAGTCAATATGAGACGGGATGGTTTCGATTTCATCATTACACAGAAATCAAGGCTGTGTTGACAGAATTCTTGAAAACCCATCACCTCTTTGATCAAAATAAAACAACCCACTATTTTCAAGATATTCATTAAGTACTTTTTCAAGAGAAGGGAGCATTTTTGTAATAAACCGTGAATAAAAAACAAGGTCAACATGAAAAATCTGTTGGTGCATGTTTTAATGATTACCTTTTTCAGTTGCTTGAAGGCAAAGATTTGGAAAGTCAGACCACTGCTTTCATGTGAAACCTCTGCCATCCATAGCTTTCTGTTTCATGTTTCTCCTATACGTCTCAAATGATTACCCAATATGTTATATCTTAACGGATCATGCTTGTTCCTGGAAAAATAACTGCTGGCTTGAGGGTGTATAGGTACTCTGAACTTAAAGCCTTTAATGATTTGAGAAGTTGCCAATAGTTGGCAAATTACACCAAATGCTTTTTTTATGGGTCAGGGCTGGAAGATCAAATATTTAGATTAAATATCCTCATTAAAATGTTAAAATTTTTAGTGGAAAAAATCTAAAAATAGGTTTTGGCCAATCCAAAAGACACACACAGAAAAAGCCAGAGTACTGCAGGGGCTTATTATATATTCTAAACAGCTGCAAGGCAAGAATACTTCACTAAACAGGAAGGATACACACTCAACAACACTACACCCCAAACTACTATCATGTCAATCACAGTAAATGTATGCAACCAATGTCACTGTGTATTGTCTTTATCTCAAGAGTCTGTTTTTCTCAGGTTTTGTAGTCATTGCCGTAGCCTATACTAACAAACTGCTTTCTTTAAAAGTTAGCTTAATAACCGTGGTCCGACTTCTCATCTAGCTTCAAAGTGTACTTCAGATTGTGCCGATACCAAAGACTGTATAAAAAATGGACTATACAAAACCTTGCCTGAAATGAAGCCATGGGATTATGAGCTCCTCCTACTGACTGGCTACAGTTTAGGTCATGTTAACAGATGGGACATAATTCAAACTTAAGAATCAAAATACACATTGGATAATTATTTGTCAAACCTTGTTTCACTGTAATCGTTATCATCATTCTTATTTGTATTAAAAAAATCTAAATGTTATTTACAATTGGTTATTTGATGCTATACAAGTAGAGTTGAGGAGGAAGGGTGGAAACAAACATAACAAACACAAAGAATCATTGAACTTCCTTCATATCTTCATACCCCTGAGTGTCTGCCTATACAAGAACCTGCTCTGCTGAGGACTGTCCCGACCTCAGGGCTCTTTGCTGTTTTATTGATAAGTTAAATGTGAATTTTTGGCTGGGCTGAGGTGTGTTGTCCATCTTCATTTACAGTCTATTGCCAGTAGACTTTGACTTCACAAATGGGTGTGCTTGATTTGATTCAACAAAACCACACCCATCAGTTGGTTTCTTTTAGAGGTTGACAAGATGTACAATGTGTTTGGTGTTTATAGTATTTGTAAAATTATGTGATTGGTCGTAGTTATCCGTTTCTGTGAATTGGAACACATTTTAAGCGAGTTTCACACTTGCTCCCCTGGAGCTCAGTTACAGCTATTTGTACCAAACAACTTAAGTGCAATTAGTAGTTATTTACTTGCTGGAAGAGAGCAGTGCAAGCAGAAAATAAACTCCATTTGGTCACCCCAGTGGGAAGTGAGACAACTATAACTATTGTAATGAACATTCTGATTCTGACCGCATACAACCCCGCTGTTATTGTTGCCAGTGATAAGAGAAGTTGTAGCCTGGGGGCCCATCAGTTGGTGAAAAAAAAAACAATTGCCTTTAGGTCTTCAGCCTCATCTTTGGAGTATCAAGGACCCTGCCTGAGGGCCTGAAGCTGTACACCGGGGCGCAGGGGGATAAAAAGTCTGTAACATGTTGTAGCTCGAGGCCACATCTAAGCATGTTTCAAAGGTGATCAATAAAATATTTTAAAAGCCAACCAGGTGTCCAGAACAGAAGTCATCTGGTGTTTCTGAGCATGTCAAACTTGTAGCATTTGAACAGTGTGGAGATCTAACAGTAACACATCAAGCTTATAATGGACGGAAGGTTTAGAAAGGGAGAGTCAGGATAAATATTCATCACATTTTTAATAAAAAAAAAAATAATGTTCATATTTTGTTCTTAACCTCCCTAAAAACATGATGAAAACATTATTTTACCTTCTTAAAGTTCCCCTCCTAACTTCTTGGGACAGCTGTTTGTTGGGTTACTATTGCCCTGCTTCTTTTTTAAGCACATTTCTGTCACCAACCTACTGCCATATGAAAAGGTGTATCACATCTCAATATGTGTCCTTTCAAGATGCGCTTACGAAGCACATTGGGTCCTGCTCAAGAAATAGCTCTTCAGGGTGACTTGATGAAAAAAAATACTCGTAAAAAGACGGGGCTTCAACAAATTACTGTCAGAAATGTTTAAAAAAAAAAAAAAAGCATTGCTTGTAATGATAAAAGCTGCGGAGAAATCCCACCAATCTCTGCAGTTCACTTCAGTTCAACAGAGCAGTCGGCAAAACTCACTCTCTTTGCTTATTGTATTATTTCAAACACTTACGGAGTCATCGCAAGGACAACATTCAGTTTACTGCCAACATAATTTGATTAAAATGGTGTGAGGTACGTGTGGATGCAGAGATATGAGGCCCCACAGACCTACTCTTCCTCCTCTCTGTCTTATTGTGTTGTTTGTGTTGGAGGATCACAAGCTGTCACATGACGTTAAAACAGAGGGAGTTCATTATTAATGTGATATTAAAGCAGAGAGCTTTTTTTGTGTATGGCCTGTATGTTTAATTCCAAAATGTTGCCCTGTTTAAATTTAATAAATTATAACTCCTCATAATTATTAATGCCTCCTGTCCCACTGAAAGATGCTCAGCACTGTCTCACTTAATGTATCTCTTAACTGGACAAATATCACCTAACAATATGTCACAGTGGGAAAAGATATAGCTCAACACAAATCTCTGAATCTCAGTGTAAATGTGACATTTAAAGTTGCAGATGTCTTAAGTCTGAGATGAATGATGGTTTCATGATTGGTTGATTATAGGCATGTCCAGGAAATCCTTCTTTAACTGCACTACAAATATCAAAATTCATCACTGAGATTAAGGTGACATTTTCACTTTCTGAAAAAGTGGAGTGGCGCTAAATCAGTTTCAGACATCCGTCATTTCATTAACTGTATTTTAAGATGTCCTGAAAGTCTTTTATCCTTCAGTTTCACGCTTTCAAACATTTGTCATATCACAAAATAAATGTTTGAAAAATAATTAATTTGGTAAGATTTTACTTTGAACTGTTCCAGTAAAATCAAGTGTCTTTTTTCCCTATCTTTGTGAAATTTAACAGATCATCTAATAACTATTTTCCTTTGAAACAAAGGGACACATATCCCTGAAAAATGTGTGTGTTAAAGACCCAATGTGGTTATACCAGTTCCTATGAGCATTGTAGGAACAATGTCAAATAAGGTGTAAGATAAAAAAAAAAAAAACAACTGACACATTCAGTCATTGTGCAGAATGGTTTCATACCCTTCTTTATTTCAGACACCTGGCTTGAAATCGAAACGTCCTCTCACCGACCATTGGTATTCCTCTGTGAACACTAAAAACTGTAGGATAAAAGTAGCACCGTAACTGAAAACAACAAATCATGACACTAAAAGCCCATTGTGAGTCGAAGAAAATTACTGTAGACCTCTCTGGCTGTCATTAACACAATAAAGTCAAATTTGGGCAAAAAATAGGCAAAAAGAGGAGAATAGACTTTGTGTAAAACCACCCTCTAAGTTCCAAATGCACATGACAGCTCTCACTAGAAAAATGAAACTCATAGTAAATTTCAACCTTGCTATCTGATAGAACCCCAAACCCCCTCCTCTTGCTTCCATCCCAAAGAATTGACATCACTGTAGCAGATAAAAGTAGTCGTCAGACGGAGGCGAGAAGTCTAGTGAGCTGGCCGCCTCCACTCTGAACTTCCAACTCTGGGTTACATTCACATAATTAAACTCTTTATACCACAAGCCAAATAAATATTGATTATTGTATTTCTAGTCCTACTTTCCTCACTATTTTAATTCTTTAGTTATCATACAAGAAGGGTCAAACCATGGTGCAAAGAGGGATTTTACAATGCGCTCTGCTAAAAGCACGTCAAAACAAGTTTGACTTATTACAAGATTATGCCAAATCTAACTCTACCGGGTACAGTACATTCCTGGTACTTGCGTAATCATTCTGTAAATATATTTTATCATTGTCCTCCTTTCAGAGCAAATGGACCCCAAAAAATGCAAAAAGTTCTGTGAATTCTTATTCATGATGTTTCATTTAAGCAGAACCATACACAGCTCTCTGTCGTAACTTTCCTTTATTTATTTGTCTTTTCAATCATCATCATTATTTTATATTGCGCAAACCTGGCTGTATCAGTTCTCCATCAACAGCAAGGATTTCTTCTTTTGATAAACTTGTTGTGTGATTTAAAAGGTGAAGTGGTAATCTTGAACATATTATAAATTAATTCAACATCAAGGATTTCTTTGCTTAGGTTGACAATGATAACATTAAGAATCATTATTTATTACTGTGATTCAAAAACAAAAAAGGAAAAATAATCCCTCAAATTACTTAAACACTGCAAGATTTACATCATCATGTTTGTGTCTTCATTATTAAGTATTTATTTTTCATGTTTGGTTGCACCATCACAGGTCAATTCTTAATCCTTTAATCTCGTGATGTTAAGACGTGAAAAGCCTGTGAGAATAAAAAGGGTAAATATCAGCTCTACACAGTATGCTTAATAGTGAAAAACTAACCCAGAGATATTCTTCTGAAACCAGTGTCCTTCCAGAAAGCTTATGGACAAACCTATGCAACATAGAGAGAAAAGGCAATGGAGAAAAGGCAACTGTTGACAACATTGGTATACTTAAGTGCTTTTAAAAATAACCCTTTATGACCAGAAAGATCTTTTAAGCTTCTCAGAGTTGCCTCTTGGGTTTGTCCATGGTTGGATGGAAAATGTAGGGAAAACATGTGAATAGATCTTCTGACTTTCTGTACCATTGTAAGGAAGCATAATAATAATTACATACTTGATTCATTTGTAAAATGTTTTGCTCTTTTAAAGTGCTTTCCCTGTCTTACAAACACTCAAAGTGCTTTTACACTACATGCCACATTCTGCTTTGCAAAGTGTTAATCTGCCCTTCAGGATCGAACTAATTCTTTTCACTCACTTTCACACCAATAGCCAAGCCTTCAGGAGACATTTGGGGTTCAGTGTCTTGCACAAAGATACTTCAACATGTAGACTTCTGGAGTCGAGGGATGGAGCAGCCAACATTTGGATTGAGTGAGGACCCCCACGATAGATATGATATGAGCTACAGTCGGACACTCTGGGACATTCAGAGGCCTTGGAAAACAATATAATCCCAATATTTCTTCGTGGACTTTAAATTAAGTCACACTGTTCTAAAGGAATTCAGCTTTCTTCCAACAAAGGTCGCGGTGACAACAAAATTGAATACATTCAGTTTTTTTGTTGTCTTTCATAGTGATCACCAAAGTGTGATGAATATTTAGACAGTGTTTGTGTTGTATTTTCTTCTCCGGCTGCAGAGAGCGGAGGATAAAATGAAATGGCATAGTAATTGCATTTCAGTTCTGGGAATAGCATCAACTGGACAATCTTTACAAGATTTGGAAGTTACATTGGATGAACAATTGGTTGTTCCTAAATCCACTCAAACTGGATTATAGTTGGATTGCTATCCCTCAAAGCTACCTCTTCTATTCATTAAACATATGCATCAAAGCCATCCCAATCGTCTTGCTAGACTGCATTCATTTTACTCAGAAAATATTTGTTTGTTTTCAGCAGCTGCTATTTGTCTCTACAGTAATGAGAAGGAACAATAGGATGTATAGCAGTGTTTTCTTGCATTCATAAAGACTGTTTGAAAATATCCAAATAAAGAAATAAAACCTTTTTTTTTTTTATTACACCTCTAGCTTTCTAGTCCATCAAAAGCAAGGGCGCAAATTACTGCCAGAGACAAGGATTTCAAGCCCTAATAGCTGCCACATCTCGGATCAAAACACTTATTTTAGTGAACTTTTCAGAGTTGAGTAGAGCAGAACAGCAGCAGGTGTCAAAATTATGCTGCAGATAACCTTAATCAAAGAAAGAAAAAAGCAGGATTGTCTGCTGGAGCCTGCAAAAACACAAGGAGAATCACATATTTCAGTCATAAAGCACACACTAAAACCTCCAAATGTCTGTCAAGTCACACATTCACAGACACAGTTTGATCAAACCAAAGTAAGGCTCATCAAAGGTTAACTCATGATAAAGTTCCTGGGTACTAAAACTTCCCTAAATTCCTGGAAAGCTTCCCACAAAGAGAAATGCTATTAGAGCCCTCATGCATAGAAGTCAGCTTTTTTGTGTGATAAATTGGGTTATTGTTGGCTGTTGGATCAGTGCGCCATTAATATTGTTCACCCCTGGTATCCAAACTATGTGCCACCAAGAATTAGCATCCGGCTATTAATGCTTTTACTCTGCCTTGCAAGTGGCGCCTGCTGCTTTCAGCTCCATGCATGTGTTGCAGATTAAGCAGATAATCTAATCAGAATAGAATCTGCGAGGATTTATCTGTTTTGACGGCTCAAGGTTAGACCCGCCATAGTACGACTATTCAAGGGTGGTAAGAGGGAAATTAGAATTTAGAAGTTCAACAACCCCCTCCCTTGAGGATGGTGCTTGAACCAAACACACTTTAAGAGATTACTTCAAAGACAGTATTCCTGCAGGAAAAAACAGCATTAACATATTGGAAACAATAACCCCTCCACTATTTGAGTAAACCAAAACAATGTGCAGCCGTACAAAGACCTTATTGTTATGGAAAGTATTCAGGGAAATGAAGGCGGCGTCGTTATTGCAGACTTGTATGAGAAAGTCGTTTTCTCCCAACCATTGGAAGGCTACTATTCAAACTGTCTGTCAATATATTTGATCCAGTATAGCACAAGGGGGGGGATGGGAACCACTTTGAATTCCTCTACAATTTCTATTTGATAATGGAACTTGACAATCTCATTGGATTCTCTTTAACATACTTATAGTCCTGATGGCATGGCTTAGAGGACTGTTCCAAAACAAAAGATTTTTTTTTTTTTTCTTGAAATAGGCCACTGAGGCTGAAAGGGTGCCTACATTATATTCAAGGATTACCAAGTCCTGGGTATTCACTAAATTTCAATGCTAAACTAGGTCATGACAACATACACAAGGATTAGGAAAATCCATATGAAATACAAATGATTACAATCGGAGATTCTGATCTGCATTCAAATAAATCTTGATTGTGATGTATTTAAAACAATTTACTGTACAATCAGAAAACAGGGGCACGAATGGAAGTCACAACAATCGGATGAGTTTACAGGCTTGGAGATGATGATATAATATTAGTCAGCTAGTTATCTTGAGACTGGAAACTTGAAATCTTTGGTTTATTTGTGTTAAATAGTGTAAATCTTAAGAACCGAGTCCTCTGAGGATTGGGTCTCTGAAATTCCCTCTCCAGTTCAGTCATTACATTGTGTTTATTTTTCACTAGTGGAAGGAGTGTTGTCATTGCAGGAAGAAAACAATTCAGATGCAACACGTTTTTCCCTCATTGACTACACATAATTGTTTTTCCCTCATTAACTACATATCATTGTTTCGGTTGAAGAAGAAATAAATACATTAATAATTTTGTGAACGATAACTTCTTCCACCCACACAAGCATATAGCCTCGAGGACAAAAAATGGGCATGAATCAAAATCCCTGATGTATAATCCTTCAAATAGAAAATCCACTTCAAAGTCTTATTTCATCCATCCAAGACTCATATGCTCATGCCTGCTCCACTACAGTCAGGCCCCTCAGGTACTAGTTTTAGGGTCAATGTGCTGATAAAACCAGCTAATGATGCCTTCAAAGACCAAGAGGTCTATGGAGGCTGACCACAGGAGACCCAACTTTTTATTTCTATATTTATAAATATATATGAGCCCATTTATTTATTAATTTAACCCACCACACCTTGGCTTAATTCTTTACCCTTTTAATTTAATATTCATCTGTGAACTCTGTCGAATTGTGGGCTGATTTTGTTTGGAAGGTCTCAGGAGCCTCTGATCAGCCAAGGGTTACTGACGGTACTGAGCCTGTCTGTGTACATGGATGCATGTATTCATGTGAATGTGCATGTGGGAAAAGAGCCTGAATAAATAGGTGTGATTAGGTGTTGAAATTGCATGCATTTTGCACACACAAAATATAAAAAAAATAAGATGCATAAATCAAATTCCTTTTTTATGTCCTCAAATATATTCCAGTCCCTCAGGTAAACCACTGATCAAAATCAGCACTGCTCTGTGACTCCATGTGTTAAGACCTGGGTGTTTGAAACAAGCTACCTATATTGTGAATCCTGAGTAATAAACTAACAAGAACACAACTAGATGTTTGGGGAATTCCTGACAGTTTTTATCAGTGCAAACTGCAATCCCTGCTTCGTATAGAAGCAAATAATCAAATCCTCCCTGAGATGTTGCCCAGGGGCAAATTTGGGAATTTAAATTAACTGCTTTTAGAAACTCATTTCTAGTGAGTATGTCAGGAAAATAGTATGTAACTTCCCATCAATTCCTTGACAATTGGAATAGAAAGTTGATAAATCTGTTGGCAACGGCATATGTGTAAAATAAAGCCAAGTCTGTCACACTTCCTGGGCCACCCTGATAATGCATCCGATGTGCTCAGAAATTACCCAAATTATCAGCTCTATTAGCATGCCAAGATTATGGTTTGCCAATTTTCTGTATCAAATCGTCTGGTAAGTTAACATGCAACAATGGGCAACATTTAGATGAGATTAGACTGCATTAGTGTGAAAAACAGTGACAAATAGTTTAGCATTAATTGCTAAATGGTGTGAAATATAACCAATTCAATCTGCTCATTAACATGGAATACATTCCAAAGCAGCATATTTAAATAGGGAACATATTTGAGTTTCATTATTATTCTTGATTATCTTATGTTATCAATTTCCCTGTACATATTCATGTACAGCTGTTTTATCTTTAAGGCTGCATTTGTATGTTTCAGGCTGCAGTAGAGCTGCCACTGGCTTATAAATGCAAGAAGAAAATAATGAATATACAAACTTCACCAGGGCCTAATGTAGAACTTAAAGCTGCATCTACAGGCTTCTTATATCCGGAGCTACATCCTACATTATAAAAGACATCAGGACAAGAGGGAAAATCTGTGGCTAACTAATAAGAAACCATAATTTCTATGACCACTATACACATGAATAAAGTACACTCAGCATATTTAAGTATAGACATGTGGTCGAGTGCAAACCACATCTTCCAGCTTGATTGTGTATAATGTATACTGTGCTGATAGCCATAATGCAAGGAGAGATTTCATTTACAATTACGTAACTCATTTTGTTCCTTTCACTGCTTAAAATGTTTTATCTCTAGCTGAGCAATTAGTGTGAATAACAGGCTTTAGCATTAACTCGGCTCTTGCAGATATGGGGATTGAAACAAGCTGCAAGAAGCTAAAGGCATTCAATACCTCGATCATCAAACTCTTGTACACGTATACATATAGGCCTACTGTATGTCACATAAATGTCTTGTATTAACTGTACATCTTCCCCTGAGTGTTTGAGCTCCATTGTATCCCAGGTTTCTGCGAATCATTGTAACGCATCGCCTGCTGCAACTTCTTGACTCAAATTGCTACAATCAATGACGCCAGTGTTATTGTTACTATCATTAATGTGTCATTAGAAACCACTAATTATAGTCACATTTATTCTGTTATTACTGGATTGCTAATAAATCTGTATTATCTTCATTATTTTTTTTTAGTTGCTTTGTGAGATGCTGTTTCTATCCCACTTTTTTGGCTTAACTGATCACAGCAGCTGACTTTTTTAAATTGAGTCTGCTTCTTCTTGAGATCTCCTACTGGAAGTTTTTTTCTTTCTAGTATTGCCAAGTACTCTCTCATAGTGGATTAACTTGGGTCTATGTTGTTGCAATTTGATGCGTTTTGGTGCTACATAAATAAAATGTGATTGGTTGATTGTTTTGTTCGTCATTGGTTGATTGTTTATAGATTTTTGACGGATTAATTGGACTCCTATGAGACATGCAGAGACATATGGTGTGTGTTGGGCTTAAGCAACAGAGTATTGGTTTTTTTTCTACATTAAAAATGCCTCTTCTTTTGCTTACAACACTTTGTAGCTTTGTTTTAAGATTAAGATTAAGATTTGACTTTATTGATCCCCACAAGGGGAAATTCTGTTTTTTTGGGGGGGGCGGCAGTAGCTCAGTCTGTAGGGACTTGGGTTGGGAACCGGAGGGTCGCTGGTGCGGACCAAATCTGGAAGTTGGTCTGTTAGCTGGAGAGGTGCCAGATCACTTCCTGAGTGCATGCCGAGGTGCCCTTGAGCAAGGCACCAAACCCCCTCCCCACCACCCAGCTCAGGAGTGCCCGCTGTGGGCAGCTCCATCACTCTGACATCTCTCCATTAGTGCATGTCCATAAGATCCTGTTTGTGCATGTGTGTATATTTCAGCCTATGTGTGTGTTGCATGATTGACAGAGTGTAAAAACAGAATTTTGGCTTTTTAATATTGTGATTTTTAAATCCTCCATTCCTGACTGCTACCTGAACACAAGGAAACGGCAGCATTGACAGAGAATAAAGTGTAGTTGAATTTTGAACTCAGCAGGAACACTCCTTCAACGCACAGCCAAAAATATCCTAAAATGTTTTCTGATGGATTGTAAAAGCGTAACAATTGATCTTTGGGTGTCAGATAAAGGTTTTGATTTCTCACTGACAGTCTTGGTCAAGTTTTCCAGGTCAAACATCTGACAATCCTCCAACGCGCCCTGGACGACTTCCAGCATGTCAAACTGCTCTGCTGGCTTCATGTGGGTATGTTGTACATATCAAGAAATGATGTTGGACTCCAGACTTGAACTGCATGAGTTATCAGTACTGGGCAACACTTCAAAAGCCGCCGCAGCATCTGCTGCCTACCAGGCTGAGTTTTGTCACTGGAAAGTTTTTGATGATGACACATGGTCACATGACCCCATTAATAAAGATAGGATGACTTGCCACTGCCAAAATAAAAAGGCCTAACATGGATGTGAAAACGTTATCACAGAATGCCTGACCAAAACTACAGTTTAACCCCTGCCTACAGTTTAAGTCTGCGTCAGATATCATTATTGGAATTGTTTTTTTCCTCATTTATAGATGATCTCACTCTGCTGTAACTGTTTAATTCATTAATTATGTGATATATATATCAGTGCAAACTATTTTCTCCAGTGGTGTGTCCAGATTTTTTGAGTGGGGAGGACAAACCAAGGCACTAAGTTTTGACGGGACTAAATGAAGAACGGTGCACACCAGACGCAGCACCAAGAATAAAACATCAGAAACAAGAACCAGAGACACAGATGTCATGAGCTGTAATGAAGCGCCTTCTCTTAAGTTATCCCCCGTATATATTTAAAACTTGTGATCCAGTTTCCCCCTCAAACATGATTGAATATAGCACTGTTATTTCAGCACCATGGACAGCTCTGTCTGTTGTGTAGTCACAAGATTTATTGTTAAGAGTATTGTTGGCTTTTACTGTATACACAAGATGTATCAGTATCAACAAAATACATTGTGCCACATTGAAATGCCACAAAAATTACGAGCAGCTTGTTGCAAAATAGCGGGAAAAGTTATTCTGAACATCAGTCCTGCCTCCAACAGGGCAAATTACTAATAAGAACCTCCTGAGACTTGGGTTCTATAAAAGCTTAACCTGACCTATTCAAAATGAAAGGTCTGCAAATGAAAGTGAAGTTCTTTAGGAACGATTCAAAAGCCCGGGCACATATCATATGTCAACGTTCGCAGTTGAAATCAGAGGAACAACTGCCACCAGTTGCTGACTGACGCACACAGCTTCAATTCACCGATCTGCCAGACGATTCTGCACAAAAGCACATAATAAAACAAAAACAATTTGACGTCTGTTTCATTTCAAAAGACCTGCACCCAGAAAGCATTGTCAACAATGAAGGCTTTTGATTTATGATTTAATCATTTTTTCCCTGGCAATTTTCTGATGAATACCTATCAGTTAACCTGCTCAAGCCCATACATAATATTAATTATTTTTCAAAGTCAAATGAAAATGTCCAGTTTCTTAGTGCACAGCAAAGTAGAGTAGATCCTGAAATAATCACCCCTTTAAAACAATAAGGGAATGTATGGTGAAACTGCACACCATGCCATATCACAACCTTACCTATAGAAAAAGCTTAAATAACGTTTTCTAATGCTAGCCTAACCTGAGATTGTATGCATCTGTAAGGGTTGAAAAAAATTACATAACCTCTATAGCTGGCATTGCTCTTCGAATCCATAAGAATATCTGAAAAAAAATTTTCATTGTGACCAAGATGAAAAAAAAAACAAGTCTGTCTGTCAAGTTGACATCTTGGAGAAACATGTTTTTCCACCAAGCAGTGATATGTGGAAGTTGACAGTGCCTCTCTCTGAACCAACTCACATCACACAGTAAATAAATAAAAATGTTGCTTGTCACTTTCACAACATATTGGGTTACAGTAAGCAAGTCGAACACCAAAGAACAACAACAAGTGTTGCAGCAGCGAGAGAGGGATGTTCCTCCAATTCTGTTTTTCCTTGTTCATGGTTGATGCTTTTTTACACGTACTCTGTTTGTTTTTGAAGATGATTTCCCATGATAAATAGTGCGTACTGTATTTCCCAAGGTGCACAGCATGTGGCTGTTGCAGATTGACAGGGAGTTTAAAGCTGCTAATGTGGCTGACAATGAGAAATCAGTTAAGCATTTGAGGGGATGACTGTTTGGCCCCTGAGAAGAGCTAATGTGGCTGCAAGAGATTAACTGATCACAGTGGGAGAAAAGCATTCAGAGGAAGACATTTTGTTTTACAAGCACTTCAGATCTTTTAGATCTTGCTTATGTGTGCCTGTGTTTTCTGTTTCTATCTATCCATCTATCTACTATGATATGTAAGTGACAATTAGTGATCGCCCAATATCTTAAGGGCTTACTCCTTAGCACAACCAAGAATCTACAGAAGTTGAAACTTTATAAGCAACCAGCTGAGCAAAAGAGGTATCATAAAGAAACAACCTGGTTTCTAATTTAAGTTCTGAAACAACATTAAAAAAAATGCTTTACCTGCAGATCTTCAGTGGGGTTGGGAACATGGAGTGCAGGTCAAGCTTTGTGTCCAGCATGTACGCAGGTTGGTAACAGAATGATAGAGACAGATAGATACTATAATTTGATCTAGAGGGAAATTCAAAGCATCCAGTAGCAGCTTACAAGACTAACAGACTCTAACAACACTCATTCCCCCAAGGGGACAATAAAGTGTATCGTATCATAGAGTGAGTCTTGGTAGCCAGCTGATATCAGGGGGACACATGTTGTCTACTCTCTAGCCCTATAGTGTTTACTGTAGTGACGCACCCCAAAGTTGGGATAAGAATCTGCCAAATGTTACAGGTCTGTTTATCGTCTGTTGCACTAACCAAACTCCCCTCAGCAGAAATATGATTTTAAAGTGTAGCAGTGTGTAGCGGCTGCTAGGGATGAGGAGTCATTAGTCAATATAATTATAAAAAACTGTCAAGAAAAGAGTACTTTCAAACGTTGTAAATCTCCACAACCCTGAGAGGCTTTTAACAATATAAGCATAAATAAATAAATAAATATTCTTTCTAATACTATGCGAGATTGGCTGTCAACATACGCACACACCCACACATGACCGAACACATGATGCCCTGCAGGCTTACGCCAAGTGAAGATAATGATGCCATTTTAACACTAGAATATCATTAATTATTGTACACTAGATATTTAGAGATCTGTTTTGGCCTCCCTCCTGACCTCATTGCAGTCAGCAGCATCCGCATCAACGAACCACGTTAACACGGTTTGCTGAAACATTAAGTTCATCCCAGGGGTGGAGTCATGTGAGGGAAATTACTGCTGATACTTTGCCACTTGTAGGTGTTTCATAATAACTACATCTGTAAGTCAAAGATGTACGTTTTGGCTAAGAAACTCAAGTGTTGACAGTGGTTTATGTAGCTATCTTTTAACCCTAACCCTAACCCTAACCCTAACCCAGATACACTTTTTAAGATTTCGATTAAGAAAATCCGTCATCTCTAGCCGTTGTAAGCATGTAAAGACTTCCACCAATGTCTGCCACGAGGTACCAATCTGATGAACCAATCAGGCCTCCCTGTCTCCCTGATCGTTCTCTACCCTGAGCTGAGGTCCGCTTCTGGACCAATTGCGCTTGTGCATATGAGTGAGGGGCGTGGCTTTTGAGGGAGCACTGAGGGAATGCTACTTTCAAAATCATGATTTTGATGTCTTGAACAGATAATAACTTCTCAATAACTTAATAAGTTCTCACATAAAGGTTAATAGATTTTACATTGTGGAAAAAAGGGGTACTGGTATCAGGTCTGTACAAAGATCTAGGTGGAAGTGGTCCGTTTGTTTTTTTAGCAGTAAAGCGTGATCAGTGTTTATGACTTGCAAACTGTTTGTCCCCCTTAACCTTCATCATAATGAAAACAATGTATCAAAGAACCAAAACAACCTCATATCTTACTGTAGATTCAAAGAGTGTTGTAAGCGACAAGTTTGTTTTTTTCATAATCTCTGCTGGGCATTTTGCTGTGACAACACAGTGATGTCCTCTCTGCAGTTAGAGTGCTAAAAAAACAATGAGTAAAGGTGTAAAATGAGGTTGAACACACATATTTCCCAAGAGGCCACCCTCCTATTCTCAATTTCTGGTTTCCGCAGCTCCAATTAACAGCTTTGGTACCAATTAGTAAAATCAAGCCTTCCCTGACAGAAAGCCCATGGGGTTATACGTGTCAAGAACCAGTGCTTGAGCCCGGAAAAAAAAGTTTGGAAAATAAGCAAGCAGTCAGCCGGGAATAACTGGGTCAGGGAGGTTAAATGTCTCTGTTCTGTGTGTTTTTATTCCCTTTTGTCCGTTATTTTAAACATCCAATTCCATCGACCCAGTGGCAAAACTAAATAATTTACACATAAATTGCAGTCTGACTTTTCTTGACATTTTGACAGCAGATCTGCAATGTGCATAAACAGTTTGAAACGCGTTCCCAGCTCTTTTCTACAAAAGAACAACACTATTATGTGCAGCAGTTTCTCTTGTATGCTTTGTCTTCCACGCTCTCCCCTAGATTCATCTCCTCTTAAGCATCCTCTTAGGATAATGAGGTGTATAGCTCCAGATATGGCAGGAGTATCAATCTGAACTGCACAGACAGGCTACAGGCTTTGCCCAAAGCAAACATGTTTATTAGAATGCCAGGGATAACAAATGACTTAACATGCCTCCCCTCTTTAATAACCCTGTACACCTACAAGATAACAACAACAGAGATGCCACACTCAGTGCTCCTTAATTCAATTAAAAAAGCATGGACAATGAGCATGCCGCGTATAAAGGAAAGTCCTTGAGGCAGTGATAAACTTCGGAGCTGAACATTTCTATGAGAGATGCCAGATGGACATTTTATATGAATAGTTGTGCTTTAAGGGGAGGCTGATTCAGAAACAATATCGTCTCATTTCAGTAAATTCCTATTAGTCTTTCACAGGACTATTGTGAATAATGCATGATTGCACATTTTGTGCTTGAGCTATACAAATAAAGCAAATCTGTAGCTAAGAGTCTGTGGAATCGAGTCTCGTCGTGCTACTCAAACCTGGCTTGTACTAAAAGATTTTCAAAACCTTAACAGAGCTTGAGACCACGATAAATGACCACAACATTAAAGAGCTCACTGTTTTGGTCCTACAGTCTGTGGAAAGCAACAATATGGCCAAAGCAGCAGAGAACCCACCGACAGATTCCATCCTGACTCTCAAAACTGACATTTTTCTTTTATTCTCTCACGGTCTAACACAACTTTAGAGATTACCAAAAGCCATACCATTAGCAATGATAATTTTTGGACCATTGAAAATTCATGAAGAAAAAAAGAAACAAGCTGGAGTAAAGTAAAAAACATAGATTTGTGCATTTGTTGTGCTTCCTTCCTCAGGCAGCTTGCTTATTGGCTAATTTCTCACTCCACATGACAATGCACAACATTGAACATGTTCAATATTTGTTGAATATATGTTCACTCTTAACTAACCGATTGGGAAATCTGGCAAAATAATCTCAAGAACCATCAAAAAATTGGGATTTAGTTACCTATTGTCAGAAGGGGGATTAGGCCCAAAATGGTGTTGTTTATCTTGTAGTATGTATCAGCGGTGTAGTGGTGCCTGAAGAAGTGGGTTTACTCCCCAAATATATTTTTTAAGAGGCCTGTCCAGCAGTGGATAAACGGCCTCTGTGACATGTAAGACCACTCTTGCATTCGTGCGTACTAGCAAATCACAGACGGAGTAGAGAGGGTCATCTCTTCACCATCCTAGGAAAGAAAATGGAACATCAAACAATCATTGGTGTGGATCAGAGGAGATTTAGAAGTGGGTATACCCTACGGAGACTGAAAAATACGTTTTTAAACTCGGTATATACTAGTACATTATACCACTGGTTTTTATGGCATATAGTGGTGAACACTTTAGGTCAATTCATATCATGTTTATAGAGTTATAATCATTCATAGGGTTTTCATGTTTCTTTATTGTACATGCATTCTGTGTCAACAGGCATTGCCAAGAAGGAACTTTATTACATTTCTATATAATTGATATTAATTGTTACTTTAAGCATATTTATTTGGCATATGACCAATTATGGATAAATAGTCATATTGTAAATGTTTTTACAATATTGAATTTCCTTGGGACCAAAAATAAATCTTTAACTTAATAAGATATTATTTTCTTTCACATACTCGTGTGTCTTCTCTAGCAAGTTGTATTTGTAAAAGAACTAGATAAAATAACAAGAAGTCCATTCATTCCTCTGGTTATGTTATTAGTACTTTAGTACTTTACTGGTACACAGGACAATTAGTTAGAAATGTTCCAGAAAAGACAAATTGATAATAAGGTTCAATCTGACAGTAAATCATGTGAGATTGTATAATTTAGATAAAACAGGGACTGTTTGTGTAAGAAAGACCACAACCCCCTGCGTCAGAGTCACATGCTCTGTATTTCCATACACCCCTCTTGACCCCGCCTGTGGCACAATCATCATGCTACATAAACAACATGCTCGGAGCTGTTTGAACAATAGACCAAGATTATTCTCTGAATAAGACCGCCCATTCTTTAGAAAAAACAGCTCTTAAAGATAGATTTGAAGATACTGACCTCTTACGTCACACGCAATGTTTGTGCGTTTTAGAAATCACTTGATTTGTAAACACACAATGCAACACAGTGAGAGTACACAGTGCAAGGCAAACGAGGGGAAGCCTTCCGGCGAGGGGCTGTGGTGAGCGGGTGAAGAGGAGCATGATTTTCCCTTTTGAACACTGACAAAGTGTTGCTGATGTAAATAGAGGAAATAATGGATTAAAGAAAAAATCATTTAGTATTAAGTATAATCACCAACAACAAAGCAGGTGACTTCTTCTGCACATGCTATTTAGTCAAATGTGACCACTGTGCCCCAGCCTTAACTTGCTTTTATTTTTGTTCTCTATTACAGTAATACCATTATGACTATATCACTAAAGCAGGCAGGATAACACCATATTACATTACTTCAAATGTGCACTTAACCCCTAACCTGCCCATTCCTATGAGTGTCTTCCTCTGAATTCCACTTCAAGCATTTACAACATGAAAAAAAGGAAATAAAAATAATTTTTAAAAATCGTATCTTACATCTGGCAGTGCTTAACCTCTCCTATAGTAAAAACCTGGACTGCACATCTGACTGGACTTTGATGGATCATCTTAAAAAAAACAGAATGTGCCTCATCCCCGTGATTGAAAACTTCACTGAATTTCTGTTTCAACAACAAATATGTTGCCAGAACATCAAGACGTATACAGATGCACAGAAACGCACGGAAACACAGCAGCTGTTTCTCATAGATTAATTTTAGTCGCATGATCTCGCCGTCTCCTGCCAAACAGGCTACATATTCTTTAATGAATTGGCAGAGACAGAGCGGGTTAAACAAGTCTGGACACGTCGCGAGGTAAAGGTCACTGATAATCAGGGCGCTAATTAATACGTTGACCCCGCTGTCTGGCTGACCGGCTGTCTACCTGCACTGTGTTAATAATTTTAATGTTTACACAGTAGTCTTTACTTCTCTGTAATACACACATCATCCATATGGGGAGACTTGGTAGTACAGAAAGAGGGTTACAAAAGTGGCTCTCACAGCAAATGAAGCTCTTCACACATGTTTCTCTGTTTATGGGGCAAACAAAGACATTAAGCACATTTCTGGATTCTTTTCCACACATGTGCTTTTCTGTGTTTGCCTTCCTCTCTCCATATTGTATTCAGAGAAGCATATCCTCATCCAAGAACCTGGCCCTCTCACTAATGTCCCTCCTTGTCAGAGACAAAGGGGTTTTAAGACTGGAGGATTTGGCAGGCTCTACCACTTGCAGGCAATATTTCAACCCATCCATCTCGCTAGGATAATAGAGTGTCCTTGCCTTTCAACGCCTGGAGGAGTGACCAGTTATCACAAGCCACCAGCTCCGTTGTTAATAAAACAGGGGATGGGAGGACGGAGTTGGGGAGGAGGATAAGAAGAAAAGAAGGATGGGGGGGGGGAGGAGAGGGGGTCGAGGAGGAACGGGCGCATGTTATTTTGACAGACGCTTCGTGAAAGGTGAGGTTGATCACGGTCAGCAGCCAGTTATATCACGCTGGCAGGAGTTCTTTTTAACATCTTAGGTTTGGGTTTTTTTTTTTGTGAGGATAAATTTAGCCTCATCACTTCTCTCCTCAGACCACTGAGGGACGCAGGGAGGGAGGGGAGTAGAAGTGAGGGGGGAGGAGAGGGGAGAGGGGAGATGGGAGATGAGAAGAATTGGAGTGGAGAGGTGGGGCACACAGTGTTAGGCTGATCTAGCTAATGGCCAAACTGACCTTCAGAGAAAGTCGAACAGTAAGAAGAGTAAGTAGTGTGTCATACAAAGCCACTGCAGATTTATTCAGGTCGCTGCATATTACTCCTGACTTCATCACTGACTTTTGGTTTAAGGCAGGAAACAAACACTTAAATCTAAAAACCTTAAATGTATACGTTGTAGCACCATCAATTCAATATATGCTAAAGAAAAACTGTTAAGCTTGCTTCATCATTAGCTTCTGTCACATCGGCTTCTGGTGAAATAAAGTATGATGAACAGGCACAATGCCCCAGACAGTCAAAACACAGGGTGACGCATTTTAACAGGTTATTAAACCAACTGAAATTAATACTGATGAGTCTATATGAGCTACAAAGGCACACAAGCCCATCAGTGACAAGATCGACTATTTCTATAAACCAGTATTTCTTTTTGATGCCTCTCACTGCAGCCACCAGGTCAGTGTGAGACACAAAGATTTACAGCATTCAGCCTGGGAATGCCATTGCTTCTATTTTCTATGAAACAGTTTTAAATGACTGATTTGTTGTTTGACTGTTAAAAGGAAGCAGGATGAGGGTTATCATCAGCAAACCACTACTCATGCACTTACAGAATAAGATCAGCAAAGCAGTATAGGAGCTATTGCTTTGTCCGCAGGTGTCGTCAAGATTGAACACAAACCAAAAGTGGAGCTTCGACATCACGGGTTATGAAAGCTTGGTATATGATCTGCTCACTAAAGGCAAATGATGTCAAAGATATAGAGCAAACATTCATAACAGAACACTGTGCATGCGTCTCCAGTAATCAACACAAAACATAAATCTGTCACAGACGAGAAGGTGAATCATACTCGTGTGAAGCTTTACATAACGTGATTGATTGATTGTATGAATTGGCCATCATGAGTTTCATTGATACATATATGAGAAGCAATGAAGATGGTTAGAGATAAGATAAGAGCAATGAAAAGGAAATTGAGTGTGTGTGTGTGTGTGTGTGTGTATGCGCTCGCATGTGTGTGAGTGTGTTAGCATGGCTGGAAAAAGGAAAAACCCTCAAAAAAATACTACCTACCTTGAGATAGCTTGTGTTATGTAGTAATTGCTGAGTGTAAACAAATTATGCTTTCCCAGGGCAAAAACTTCCTGAAATAATTTTCAGTTGTTTGAGCTTCAGAGCTATTCTTTTCTCATCATAAATAGAGCATCATTGCCTGAGAAGCAGAAAAGCTGACTAAAGCACAGTAATGTATAGAGGCAATAGCATTTGGAATTTTAGAATAGAGCTGAAGTGTTTTCATATAAAGTAATATCACCCCAGGCCTCTCCTCCTCTCTCTGGCTTTATCACATTTTTTCCACTTTGCAGTCCACATAGCGTCTCTTAGCTGCACCTGATTGAGACGCAGTCTCAGGAAAACATTCACAATGATGACGCCATCTCTCTTAGAATCACTGCTGAATCTCATCTTGAAGTCCTCCTGCCAAACAAAGCCTGTAAAACATGCAGCGGTTTCCCGAAATCAGAACGGAAGAGCTTTGTTGCAGAAAATAACATTTCTGTACAAAGGCTTTCCATGTTCTAGAAAGGTGATTTCTTTGCCTTGATTTCACAAAAGGCCATGCAAAATGTTGCATACTGAGCTGCAAGCCGCAATTCAGGGCAGGGGCTCAGTGATCTTTTCTTTTTTTGTAATAGTGAAACATTCAAAAGATGTTTTTTAAGCACTGTAGAAAATACAGAAACAGCAGGTAATATCAGGTGATGATCTATTTTCATTAACACATGTCATAGTCTCTTAAGTGTAGAGCTTCAAAATTATTATTTGTTTCCTAATAGAAGCTACTGTGAAATAACATGAACTGTAAATGAAGTAGAGCATATAAACAAATGCTACTTCTTTTTGCACTAGATTGGTTTTCAAAGCTCAACAGACGTACAAGGTTTTATTTAAAGTTACTATGGCAATGAGAGATGCCAATACAAGCAACCTATGGGCCAAATGAAGATGATTCAGACATTTGTCTGATTAAAAGTTAAAGGAGTCGGCTAGGTGTAGATTTGGGAAGCATGCATGACCGTTTGAATCTTGACTTTAGATTACAATGAAAACCAGAAAACAGCCCCATGATGATTAAATGGATATACACACCTGTTTACCATTATTCTAGTGTACAGTGTTTTACATTTAAGTTAAAATGATGGGCCTTAAATGCCCACCCATGGACAAACACTGGAGCAAATGGGTAATACAAGAAAGATCCAGCACTGTTGCTTATTTCCTGCTGTGTGGTTTACAAATGATGTCTAATGAAGCATAATGTGGTCTGGCTGTAGTCAACCCCTAAAAAGTTTCCCATTGGAGTTAGCTCTTACCCAAATATGATTTAGCACTCCATCACAGTCTCTTTGAAAAGTCCAAGTGCTGTCAACATTAATAGCTGCAAGTGCCTGTAGCATTTAGCTGATGTGATTTTCCAGCTTGGTCAATGTGTACATTTTAGGGAGTAATGCATTTACCCTGTGTGTAAACTACATAAGTACACTCGTCATTGGCTCCTCTTCAGCCTCCACAGTGACACTTACGAGGATCGTTTTTGACGTCATGTCTAATGTCACCTTGTTATGGTAGAAGTTCACAGTACAGTTACTGTATGAATGCTGGAAGCCACAGATGATGTGTCACCGTTGAAGGTCTCTGTTTTATCAGTAATTACTTTAAAACAAGTATAAACACACACACGCACACATGCTATTCCATCTGTGCAAAAAGGGGTCTAGTGGTGGCACACTTTCGTTTCTTTTCATTTTACCAAGCACTTTTTTTTTTTACAAAGAAGGGAGGTTGAATAAGATCTGCTGCCACAACTGAGTAGTTTATGTCACTTTTAAAAACCCAGTTATTTTCCTTGGCTTTTACCTCTAGTTGAGTGTTTTATCCCAGCAGCAGTGACTTTTTTTTTTTTTTACAAAGACGGGAGGTTGAAGCTTTAATTCTTCATGACAGAAGGTCTGCAATCAAAGCTGATTAAGCACCCTTAACAACGTGCATCTCAAAAAGCATTTCTAACTTTCCTTACGTGTTACCTTAAATGATACATTTTCCTCTCTTGACTCTTCTTTATTGACTTGTTACAGACAAATCTTCACAATACTGATAATGCAGTGTCTTGTTAGGACAAAACATGTGCACAAATCATGCTAAAATGCCAGAGTAGGCCACACATAGAGCAGCTTGTTATGACATCTGTCTGAGATTTTTTGTACATTTTTATTTCTAAATACCAACAATCTGTAGGTTGGTGTTAGCCAAAGTCTACAGTATGTTGATATTAAGTTAACTTTTGATAGACTTAGCTATATGTGAATTCTCTACCAAGTTCCCTCCCGAAAGCTTTATGTCATCTTTATCAATTAAATGGGGATGTTTTGTATCACAGTTCATTATAGTGCAGAAAATGTTTGTGTGCAACCAGCTTTGTGATTTCTTCCACCTTAATTTAAATGCATTCAGACAGCCGAGTGTTACAGAGACTGGAAATAGATATAAATGGCTGTATATTTATTGATCCCTATGAGGCTGGGGAACACACAGAGAAACTCCCAATAAATCAATAGGACATATGCAGTCCGTGAGGTGACTTTTCTTCTTCTTCAATGCATTCATCCTGCAGCATAACAAATACTCTGGACAATGTAATTTGCTGTGTGTTGTGACTAGTTTTGCATAATTAACTCAAGCCTCCTCTCCCATCCTTTTTAATTTTTTGCCTAAGATTGAACTATTTATGGCAGGGAGTTGTTGCCAAGCATTTGCTCAGCAGTCGTCCCAAAGAGTCCTCAACCCTTGGAGGGAATCATTGCAGCCAGCTGCGTCTTTTCACGTTGGCTCTTGCCGCTTTCCAAAACCCCGCCTTCCCCCGTACAACAACTCCCTGATGCACTCGGAATGACAGAGGAAAGGAAATTATCGAACACCAATACAATAAAGCTGTCTGGTAACTTAATAGGGCTGCTGAGTGGGGACATTGTGGCTATCTAGCTTTGAGGCGATAATGAGAGTCATCATTCCCTCTTGGGCTGGAAGAAAAGGGGCCTCCTCTGTGGCGGTCGTGTATGAGTGTGTACGCATATGTGTGTGTGTGTGTGTGGTTGTGTAGAAGTGTGTGTATGCATGCGTGTGTTTGTCTTTGAGCCTCTTTAGTCCGGTGAGGCCCAATAAGCAAACAGCAGAGTGCTTTAACGAAGCCAGAGAGAGATCCCCCATTGAATACAGCTTGGGAGAGATCACTGAGAAATTCTGTTCATTAAATCAGGCTAAAGTCCAAATATTGACTTTGAAGGCTTTAGGGAGACACAAAACATAGACTGTCCCATATATCATTTTTACAGGTCCCTCAACCCTTTATATGTACGGGAATATGTCTCAGGTTGAAAGAAGAAAGACGTCTCACAGAAAAGATCAAAGCAGCAATTCTCACTGGAACTTAACATGATTTTTGATCAAGAGAAAATACAATCACGTATTTGTTGATGAAGTGCTGTGTTACCACTGAGTCTCGCTTGTTAGAATCCGTATAAAACTTGTAAAACAAACGGCTATTTTCTTGTTTATTTCATTCACCACTTGGGCTCCCATTTGATGAAACTGCACAAATCCAGGAACAATGTCTACAAGCAGCTTTGTGGACATTAAAGTAGATCCTGAGGGATGCTGTGTGAGATATTTACATCTCCGAATACTGCAGCTGTAGCCCTTTAATAAGCAAACTGATGCGAACGACAGAGAGAAGAGGAGAGAGGAGAAAGAGATAAAATGAGAGAGCATCTTAGGACATCAGTTTCTGTACGCCGCAGTGTAGATCAGGCCGGCAGTGAAACGTTACAGTCCAGTCTGACTCGTATACTGTAAAGTTTAAGCTTAACATAGTTTAACAGGGCCTGAAGAAAGAATGTGTGGAAGGGCAGAAGAATGTGGCAAGCAGAGGTCAAAAGACATCTTGCGCTCGCAGCCATGGATGTATTAAACAAGGGATGAAGAATTCAAACACGGCAGCTCGTTCATTTCAAAGAAAGCTGCAGGAAGTAGTTTATAGCAGCCTTCTTCTTCTCTCGTAGTGCATGAACACTGGAGTGTTTCTGTCACCTTAAACCGTCCATACAAAAACGTGTAAACAGTAGTATATGCTATAACGCTCAATTATGATTCAAGTATTTTTCATACAGTGCAAAGATTTTTTCCATACTTCTCAGTAATTTTCGACTTTTGTACTCACTCTTAACACAGTTGTAAAATGAGCGCACACAACACATCGCTGTACCTGAAGATTTGATCCAGTGGGAGTTAGGGTAGGTGTGACATCACTTTTCTGTGTTTACATAGCGTCTCTGTCTTGTTAGCTTTCCTCACTTGCTGAAGGTGGGCCCAAGGGTGCTCAGCAGGTGATACATGTTTAATGTGGGGCAGACAGAGTACAACCAATGAGAATATAATGAGGATTTGTAAAGTATTGTGTTATGAAACGGTTTTTTTTCTGCCTTTAGTATGCATAAAATGCACTGAAGTATGAAGTTTGCACTGCATTCATACAATATAAAACACAATGTCAAATGTACAGGTCAATATTTGTCAAGCTGTGTAACATTTTTTACACGATTGGGGTGGGATGAAAGAGAGTGGATGAGCTTATTTTCCCTCTTTTTGGTCTGTGTGTTATACTTTCATTGGGCCTTAGTTTCTGACAACAATAACATGAGGGCAGCTGTATAAAATGTGTTTGAGGAGACATACAAGGCTGACATAGAGGGCCTCTATTGACAACCACTTTTTCAAATCAATAACTCTCCGAGGGTTCAATTATGCCAGAGCAAGGACGATTTAATCAGACAAAGACAATGCAAGGTTGAAGTTTTCCACTGGAATATTCCAGGCAGAGATTGTTCAGAGTAGACGTATGTAGAAAGATTTGCATAGTTTTCAATTAAAAAAAAACAGACATAACGGCATAAAAAGAACATTTTGCAGCTTCCACAGACGAATTCTCAACCACCACTGTGTGTAATAAACAACGAGGAGGAGGAAATGATTCCTACATCATGAAAGGGTAAAACATATAAACTTGGCATTGTGGTTTACGATGCAGGTTGTTTATGGTGAGACTCCTACTTTACAAGAAACCCTCCCCGTGTTGACTCAGTAGTTGATAACAAAGAGTGAGAAAAACTGACATCATTAAGATTCACCAGTGTGCGAGCACAACAACACAAGCAAACCCTCCTCCAACCCCCAGATGACTATCCAGTGCTGTGTTGCCTAAGCATGGAGGTAATGAGACAAATACGCATTACTCAAGTAAAAATGGCATGGATATTAGCATTGCATTAGGCCTTGAAGTTAATGATGTTGTAAGTACAATATGTCACAGTAACTAAGAGGCAAAATATACTTCAACTTTGCACATGGACGAGGGAGGAATTATGAGGAGAGCAGAGTCTGTTTCAGTGACTCACATAGAAGCATGCCCAAGCATGAATGGAGTCATGGATGGGATAATGATACTGAATCCAACAATTCATAATGGAGCTTATCATGCCAATGGGTGGGATGCTGATGCACAACGTAATTTAAGGTTTATTAAAAGTAATGACTTGTGGTAAGTGAATCTATGAGGATCATTTAGTGAGAAATGGGACCATCGGTACTCACTAAAGGGGTGCAAGGGGTCCAGTATTCAGGGTTCAGCTCAGCACGTGGACGGAGATCCAGATATTCAGGATTCAGTTCAGTTCGGGCACGAGTTAATGTTCCCTTTATGGAGGATTAAAAAAAAAAAAAAAAAAAAAGGCTGTTAGAAATGTTTGTGTAGCTTTGTTTTGTTGTCTTTTCTAAAGATGGCTCTGGAAGAAGACGAGGAAAACAGATCAATTTCATTTCTGTAAACACAACAATGGAAAAAACATTTGAATCTTAATTTTTATTGAATCGGTTTTACTGCCCTCAAATGAGCTTGACTCTGTACTGTCTTTACTGTCTTGAATAAAGATATATCCATTAGCAAGAAATCATTAACTATAATGAATATGCACAGCAGAGCAATTAAAAGATGCCAATTCAACGTTCCACGATGAATTTTCAACAGCAATCCCTGTAAAATGAAGAGCAAATTGTGTCCCAAATGAGGTTAGACTCCAGATTTCCATTCCTGAGGCCCTCTGGCCTAAATGACAGGCCAGTGGAATAGACTGAATATGCCTGGCCCCCATGAGGTCTATGATGTATACTGTAATTATCTGCTGATTCTCAAAATGGCTGTGTGTAATGAGGCTACGCCGCATGCAGCCCCAGGCATAAATCACTGTCTTTAACTGACTTCCAGATGACCAACAACAACACAGAACAGAAGCAGAGAGAAAAGAAGGACTGGGTTATCGCAGTAGCAGCTCTATATAGCTTCCAACTTCTGCTTCTTATCAGCACAGGCCATATTGTTTGCCAAACTTGCCTACCTAAGACAGTTGCTGTCTTTTTAAAAATAGTCAACTCACTTATTCTTAGTTATTATCTCTTTAGAGCTTGGCTTCCGTGTATTTACTGCTTACAGCTTTTATTATTATCTATTTTTTTTTGTTTTGCACACAGGTGGAAGGTTTTTTTTATCCGGTGTTGTGTGATGTGGTGGGCTTAGCTATGTTAAATGGCAACATGCCAGTCAGTCTGTCAGGTTGCCTGCTGTCATTCGCATGAAACTGTGTCAATAGTATGACTCACACAGACATAAACCTGTAAACAGCCACACACCCCCACCCCACCACAGCAGAGTTACACACACACATTTCTAACTTCACATTTTGAATATGAAGTTAAAAAAAAATGTCCTACATGTGCACAAGATTAGTTAAGAGTATATCAATTGTATTTCAGCCAGATACGACTGTATCGTCCCTTGACAGTACTCTGCACAGAATGTGAATATGATGGATAATGATGCAAACAATGGCATCCTTGGTTTAAGCATTGTCATCAGTAAACATTGACGTGGAGTTAGGAGTTAAATGTCACCAATAATACTCATACCACTTAATTACAATCTGGTAACTGAAGGAAACATAATCAGAAAAACAAATAACACAAAGAACATGATCCATTACAATGAAAGCAGGATTTGTTTATTATGCCAAAATACAATCAATGAGCTACAGTTACTTTTTGAAGATCTGCTTAAAAAATAACCAGAGAAACAATAGAAAATTATGTTAGTACATTCAAAGTCTTACACATCAAATAGAAGAAAACAAAGAATACTGCTGTTATGATTAAATTCAAAGTGTTTCTTTGCTGCAGGGTAGTTTTTCTCATTAACATTAGACCTTTTCTTTCTTGAGCCACCCACACACAAGCTTTCTTATTGTGTAGCATGTAAAAACAGAAACACTAGAGTCCGTTTTGTAAGCAAACATAGTTCCTAATCATTAACAGTTTGACCCACAGTGATATGACTACTGTCAGTGAAAAATGCAAAATCAGACACTTTATTAGAGCAAAATGATCTTATGAAAGACCTTTAGTGTTGTGTGTAACAGTAAAACTATATTGAAAAATTAACTTACCATTTCATTGATACCATACTATAAAACTAGTTAAATCAGAATTAGCTTAACAAGATTGTCTGTTTAGGCTCCATACTGGAGTCCCACACAGAAACCATGTGCACCATGTGGGGGAATAATTGGAGCCTATAAACTCCTACAATTCTTACTGGGGCAAATGGAACAATGATCTATGCCAATATTGATGATAAAGGATCATTTACACCATGGCAAACAGGGTCAGTCTGATTTTACCATGCATATTATGTACTTTGCCAAACTTTTTTTTTAAATACAGAGATGGAATCAGTTTTGAGAATATCTTTGAGAAGCCAAACAGTTCACCATTTAATAGCAAACCTTAATAGTTAATGATTTTGAAGACACAATTTGACATTAACACCTTTACAAAATGAGTGAAAGCAACAAATTCAGCCTTGTATTCTGTTCAGATTGATGTAGATAAACTGTGTTGATTTCTGCAGGTTTTACTTAGAACTAAAAAATCAGGAGTAAAATGTGCTCAGAAAGGTAACTTTTGCTGCATCAGTCTTTCAATTATTGGAAAAAGAGAAGGGAAAGAGGTGAATGAAGGGTAGTCTACTTCTCAGAACCTTTATCTCATTATGCATCTTTATTTCACTTGTCCGTCACTGTAATTAATGACATCCCCTTCTCCACATAGCGCTATGAATGTGAGATTATTTATTAGTACCTAACCATTTATCAGCAGCGTTATAAGTGACGACGAGGAGAAGTGTGAGTTGGCAACATTATAATTGATAATTTTTCACTCTGCAATGTCACTGTGATCGTGGTAAATCCTTGGTCGCAGTGCCTGATACTGTCAACGCTGACAACACAAATAAGGTGTTTGAATAAAAAGGTTATTGAGATTGATTGACTGCTGGCAGCGATATGAGGCTCCAATACACTTTCCATTACCTGTAATGGCAAAAGTGGATCATGTTAAATCAAAATGCTGCAGCAAAAAACAAACAGATTATTAAGGTTATTGGAATACAAAGGAATTAAAAGTCTGCCTTTGCCGGGAGCTTTCCTGCTTTATGAAGTTTTCGATTAAATTGATATTCGACTTATTTGTACTTTCAGCGAATTGACTCTATAAAGTCTAAGACAAACAGGTAAATTGTAAGGACTGAGGATGATGGTTTGGTCTTTGGGGTAAAATTGACAATTGAACCAATAGAGAAGCTGAAGAGACAGAATGTGGCATGATTAACTGTGAAAGCCAGGTTGAAGTACTTCAGAAATAAACAGTGCCATTGATGAGGCAGCTGTGTGACAAATTGGGACCAGAAAGGTATAAATTAAATCAGTAATGTATCACAAGGCATACTCTCCTGGGTGAAATGTCTTTTGCAAAAATTTAGGTCAGAGGAATGTTGTTAACTATGTTTCAGTGAAAGAGGGGCTAAGGATAATCCTTTTCAGACGGTTTGAGAAAGTCTGGCATTTGTGGTGACCAGAAACAATGCAACGATCTGGACAAGCAAAGCCCCCGAAAATTGATTACCTTTTTTGTGAGATTGAGCATTATTACAGGTGTCTGGCACCCTAAATTTGCAAGGGCGATACGGTAACAAGAGCAAGTCGAAAAATAATATAAACGATGCAGTCTGAACTTGGTGATGGTGGACAGCAGGGATACTTTGACAACAGGAAGACACATCCACCAGTCATTTCCTGACATCTACAGGGGGCGATGACACTTCCACAGTCCTCAATTCACACATGTCGGTGCACAACCTTTGCTGGGCACAAAATAAGACATTTATGCTTACAAAAAGGAAATTCAACATTGTTGGATATGGTCTGTTTGAAGTTTACTTGCAATTACCTGAACAATACAAGGCCAAATCCAGCAGAACACCTTTCACACCTGAGTTTTGGTAGTTAATCTGCAGGCTTAACGGGGTGTGTGAAGCCCTATCCAACAAACACTGGGCAAAAGATAGGGTACACACTGGGAAGGTTGCCATTCTGTTACAGCTTGTGCACGTCAACAGGCAATGTCATTCACCCCTTTTACTGTGAAATGACAGTTCTTACTGTGGAGACACCTTCCTCCATACTGTGCCTACCATTGAAATTTAAAACTGTAGAGTTCATTGTGAGTAACCAAATGGGCACAAGTAGAACCATTTGGCTTTGTCAGAACAATGCTCTGCCATATGCCACCATGACATTAGAGAACAGGGATGTGTTGTTTTTTTTGCCAACTAGCATGTAATTCTACTACCTCTGTTGCCCAAAACATGTTTCAATCGTTTAGTTCTTCGAAATATTTGACACATTTGTATTGTAGCACTGGACAGGTTGTTGGGTGTCATTTTAAATAGGATGCATTCAGAACTTTTTTTTAATCAAGCTCTTTTTTCTTCGAAGGTTAAATGCCCTTACTGTAATTACATTTAACCAAAAGAGTCTGTCAATAAAGACCATTTGGAGCAGTTTTTTAGTTGAAAAGCATATCATCTATATTAAAAAACATTACTTTTGCTTTGGATCACATAGTAGCCTGAAGAAAATGAACTTTATCATCAACATGTACAAGGTAAGAGCAACAACATATTGCTCAACATAATCTCCACGGACCTGTGAATCTACTCTGTTGAGCTTGCCTGTTAGCTGTGGGCTGAGGAGATGGCTTTCATTAGAGGGGATGAAACACACTCTAATCAGCTTTTCCATTAGTCTAGCCCTGCCAAGCCTTCCCAGTCATAGTAGACCTTTAGTTCTGTTTAATTACCTTAGAGATACCACTGCAAGCGCCCTTCCTTGACATCACGAGACAACGTTCGCTTCTCAACAAGTGTTTTCTGTGTGCGCTGCTAAGAACATGATGTTTATCTTGTGACTAGTGTTACAGCTCAAGAGGAGAAAAACAGTACTTTCCATGTTATGCCGATGACTCATTCATGCAGCAGCTCAAAGATTATTTCTTTAATAAGCCATTGATCTATTTTTTTAAACCAATCAAATTGATATATTAACACCAGATTTTAATCAGAAGAAAACGTTCTTTCATGAAATTGCTATATACTGCGATTGTAATACAGGCAAACAAAGTACCATCCTTGGAACAGATGATATATAATGACCATATTGTGCTTATAGCAGTGTTAATAGTTAACACTTGTAGCACAGTAAAACCAAGCACAACACCATGTGACTTTTCTCTGGAATTTGCCCAGTATGGGTTCATATATCATGGCTATAATCGCCTTGCTCTGGCACAGCTTTCTCCTTCTAAGCAGCCCACTGACTTACAGTCGGAGCAGTGGTAATGCAAATGAGCCCATAAAGTGATCCTGTGTGGGGATTCTCCCTCTAGACATCAGACGGATATCAGCTGAGCTGCGTTGTCTCCTATTCCACAGTCTGATTCCTACTGTAAACAAATAACTAGACTTCATTGGGTTTGTTCCTATTTTTCTTTTTAAAACCAAATCATTTAATTTTGTTGCTTTTATCAAAAAAAATGTGTTTGTTCTTTTTAGCAGTTGGAGTTCAAGCAAAGGCAAGGTGCACAATGCAAAGGAAAATGGAAGGGAGTGAAGGAAATTGGAGCTGATTTCAAAATAAGACCACAGAAAAATGGTTCTACTAACTTGTTCATATTAAGCAGTTGAGATGACCCTGGGAGAAAATCTGCAATAATCATTCTTTGATTTGCAAAGCAATGCTGTGATTGGCCCGTCCTTTGGTGGCGGCATTAAACTTTATGTTTATGGGTCCCAGTGTTAAGCTCATTTTCACGCTCCCCCATTCCACACACTAAGTATTGACATTCCATTTAAGTTGACGACAGTGAGGAGGGCATTTTATGACAGAAATGTAATGGATTGCATAAAGTGGGTAGTGCAGTAAAAATATCACCCAATTACAAGGACGTCTTTGCATAGTTGCAAAGTAAAGAGGACATGCATGATGCGCCTCTGCTTTGTTGAAAAAGAACAAAGAGAGAGGAATTCATCCCAGCCCTCCGCCCCTCTGCTCCCTCTGCGGTATAAAAACACATACAAAAAGAATATTCTCTAATGAAAAGCCTGCTGTGTAATGTGTGTGCGGCTAACAAAAGAGATATATGAGATTATGTTTGATATGATAATTAATAACACAAGTTTAAAACGTGCCCCTGCTACATGTAAATTAATGTAGACACAATATCTTAAGTGTGTTTGGAGAGGAGAAAGAGAATGAATGTAATAATGTGGATTGTTAACATGGTTATTCAATGAAGGTGCTTTGTGAGTGAATGGAAAACAAATTAGGTTAAAGTCTTCTGACAAGATAAATAAAACGTTGATCAATTAAGTGGTTGAAAAAGACGGCAATCCAGCACTCAATGGGGCCGTCTTGCTGTTACAGTTTCATTCTTGAGCCAGAGAGAAGCATCGATTCTCCCCGGCACCCTGTCCCTGTCATTACAGTCGATGCAGAGGCCAGCCCTGACTCTTCTCAAGAACCGCTAATGGCTTCAAGGAATTCAGCCGGACTCGTGGCAGAATTGTAATTGGCAGATTTTATGAATTTGGAGTGCAGTGCCTTAAGTGCAGAATGCTGCGGGTCGTCCGCAGAACACAGTGCATGTATTATCAGAACAATTCTCTGCCATTACTGCACAGTTGGAATTACTTCAGTTCTAAGATGCTGCAATGAGATCGAGGTGAGAGAGGTGTCAGTCGGTCTGATGAAACAGATCGCAATACTGAACAAACATTTCACCTGTTTTTAGAGGCTGTTTCATAACTATTAACTACAAAACTAATATATTTCCCTTAATCCGTATTTTTCCTCCATTGCCCTTCATGAATTCTGTAAGAGCACCTTTCATTTCTAAAGTGTAGGACTTGGTCTCACTGGGGGTCTGCCTGAGCTTTTGGCCTCCGATTTGTGTTATTGAAGCAGTTCTCCCAAAGGAGCCCTGCGCAAAAGGAGAATAAAGTTGTTGCAGCAAAGCACTTTTCCCTGTGATCAGATGGGTTTCTAATGGTCACTCTGTTTTGTACTTTCTGACCTTCATTTTCTTTGCAGAGTAGTTTTTTCTCACTCCTCCTGAGAGAACAGTGTCTTTGAGGATAGATGAGCCCTCTAAGCGTTGTCTAAACTGTTCTATGGCCTTCTTAAAGACTTTTTTCTTTTAATACCACGGGCTAAGACAACTTTTTACAAAAATGGAACCCATGACCTTCTATTTTTCTTTATTAAAGTTGGCAGTTTAAACCAGGTCTCTTGGTTACCACTTTTAAGCCTTAGCAATGGATTTTTTTTTTTAAATCACTAAATAGTATCAGATTGATGTGTTCTGTGGCAGTAAAAATCATCAGGCATCTGTAGACCAAACAGTTCTCTGGACTTCTTGAGACGAGCTGCCTACGGAGGCATTCCTTGAGAACTACATACCTTCAAGGCCTCCTATATTTGTGAGCAATCAAACACCAACAAAAGGACAGCCAGTGGTTGGTATAGCAACATGGCATAGGACATAAACCACAAGAAGGGGAAGGGCGCCATGGTCAAAGTGGTGAGTTTGTTCCTGAAAATAAAGGACTTGTGAAGGACAAAGGACACATCTTTTTGTTGTATATGTTTGGGTCCACTTAGAAGGTCTTTATTAAGAGCAAAATGTTTTCAAAGATGGCAGTTGTCAATGCTGCACCGGCCCATTTGTCTGACCAATCGCAACTCCAGGTTTCTTTAATGCTGAGAGAGTACCTAATCGCAAGTATGGACTAAAAATACCCTTTAAATTATGTTCTAGGAATGAAATACACATGATCTCTTTGAATCTTCTGATAGAACGAATGATAGAAATATAACCCTCTGTTCCACTGTCAGAGTAGCATGTGACAGCTATTTAACAGCTCCATGACTATCCTTACACCACACAGACATTTTCTGTCTGCCTGTATATCTCTATCCATCTGCTTCTGTCTTTGTTTCTTCAGCTAGTCAAAGGTTCTTTGTTCATTCTGAAACTGCTGCTCTGCTTCAAAAGAGCTCACTCACTTGATGAAGCTATTGCAGTAAAAGTAAAAGTGCTACGTTTAAGTCAACTGAGCATTCCCCCCTTGAGGCTGAGCGATGCCTTCACTCGAGTAAGTCCAATTTATAAGGCATATGCCCACCTTCAGACCCACTCTACCCAGCCCTATTAAATCTAACCCTGGACAATGAAGGGTAAAATAGTTGTTAGGATTTAGAGTAGCCTAAATCCATGGGATCCAATTTGTGAATATGGGTTACAAAGGAAAACCTGTTTGCTGCTGTACTGTATATAAAGAGTCCATTACATTATTTCCTCTCTGATGGGGATTCTTATGTTCTTGACAAATACTGACTCAGTAGATTGAATCCTGTTCAGGTAGGACAGAGGACATGCCAACTGAATGGTTCTTTTTTTTTCAGTGCAATCTCCAGGAAATGGGTAGTGACAGCAATTTCTTTTAATAGATTCTGAAGATGGATGTACATATTTTTTTATGGGTAGCATTCTGGTTTTTGTTTGAGTGGTATCCACTAACATATCCATGGGTTTTGGTTATGGGCTGGAAATCAATCCCCGTTGAAAAGAAATGGAACACATCAGCTCTAATGCAATTCTGGGACCCATTGGCTAGTGTCTAATATCTCTTTACCATATTATACATCTTTATACACAGACAGCATATAAGTGCAATTGACAATCCAAAGTCATGTCTCCTAACAACTCCATTTTGTTTACGTTTTGGAATATTTCTCCTGTCGGCTATAATGTCAAAATGCCCTCAGAGGGTTTGGCAGTAGGTTCAGAGATTTCTAATGACACTGACAAGTTTGCAGGGCTCCAAGGTTGGCGTTATCCGCTACAACCACTTTAATCTGGCTTTAAAGGGAGCTAACTCTCAATCTTGTGCTGAACTGTTAAGCCAATTTAACTGGTGGAACATAAAAAATCCAGTAAATTCTTACGTCATCAAATTGTAATGCCAAGACATTGCTTCCCAAAGGTTTTGTTTTGTCATTACTACTGTAGTTTTAGAGAATATTGTAAGGACATACAACGTACATGAAACAGGCTGATTGAGGAGCCTAAATGCTGCATTGGCAGTCTGCTTTGAAGAGGTAATGGCTGAAATCTGAAAATAAGAAGCAGAAGTCTGTGTACTTCACAGTGGCCAGCTGTGCCTGTGATTGTACCTGTGAGATCATATAATAGTGTATTTACTGGATGTATAAAATGTTCCACTTGTTTTTTACAGGCCTCCATCCATAATATACAGAAGAGTCCATGCATGCAGTCCCTTGTTACTACTGAGTGTCCACCTGTTGTACTTTTATTAACATATTCGAGAAATGTTAGACCTGAGAGCCCTATGTGTCTGACTTCCACTTCCTGCTAAAACTTGTTACTCCTGTTAGTATTCTTCTCACTCTGTCCCCCTCTCAAAGAATAACTGTATCAAATCAAAAAGTGGTAATAAGATCACTGTGAAATTTGCCACTGGAAGCAGTTGTTTTGTTCTGCGGTTTTTCTTATCACACAATAGTAGTCACAGCTGGTTGCCAAATGCAAGGCGGGAACCCACACAGCTCAGACAAAAGCCTCACCATGAAACACTGATAGTCAATTAAAATTTCATCAATTGGCAGAAAAGAGTCATAGATGTGTGTCTGTCAGCATGTTGAATGCTGTTTGAGAATGTTTATGTTCAAATCTAAGGGAGTGTTTCAGCTGACGGAGCGAGGAAAATTGCCCTATTTGTCAGCACTTTTAAAGCATTGTGAAACTTGTATTATGAGCATGAATACATGGGCTTCTTCTTAACAGTGCAGCCGCAGCTTTTTGTGCAGATTTATCAACAGAGAAACCCCAGAGTAATGCAGGTCAGACATGAGGATGCGTCTCGGCTCCAAAATGAAAACACTGATCCACCCCTAAGTTAAAGAGTGAGCATTATATAAAAGAAAAATTGTCCTGAATATACCTTCAGATAGGGAACACTTCTAGGGGAGTAAGAAAGTTAAGTGGTGTTCCAATTCACACTGGCTGATCAAAACATCGCTTATAATATGGCTGACATCATGTCTGTGAGCCATATTTAATGCCTTGGAGCGGTCAAAACCCTTTTCAATCTGTGCACCATTTATGAGAATAAATCCCATCTGTGCATCTCCTGTCCTGCCTTGATTTAAGTAAAAATGTGTTCTGCTTTTGAGGGGATTGTATTTATTATTTTCTAATATCTTGGAATGAAGCAGTTACCCACCTCAATAGAAGGCAATCAGGCTGAAGTTTCCCTCACCTGGCTCACTGTCAGAAGGGAACTTTATCTGATCTCGCTCTACTCTGTACCACTTTGGTAAAATGAATGTGGAGTTCATAGCTTTATTAGTCTCGATAAATATATTGTTTATATGTATCTTTTTTAATCTTACAATAAGAGGACAGTCTGATTACTTATGAGGTACAATTGGATTCTGTGAGAAGCTTTAGCAAAAATAAACTAACCCTGATCAGAAAGTTTTCAGTGTTGTCATGAAAGTAGACTTATAGGCAAACAAAGGCGATGTTTACTGTACTTGGTTGCTATTTTTTTCACATTTGCAATTTTCCAAGTTATTATGGAAACAACTGATTCCTATAAAGAGTCAACAACTTAACTCTCTAACTAAAAACTCATCCTTTCAGTTGGAGCTGCACTGTGTGCTCGCTATGGTGCATTCAAATGAGACACTCGGGGGTTCATTATCTTCTGCTGATTTAACAGACTCTCTAAAGACTGCACCTGTATATGAACATAAGGTATTGTAGTTACAGTGAATCGTTGGAGACGAGTCCCTTTTTGGCTTCTTTGGTTATGTCAATAACTGCATCTCAGCTCGGTGGGTACACCTCCAAAAACTTGATCACTTCTAAAACTTTGATCTTTAAGTTACGGGCAAATCTTAATGTAATCCCTGAATATCAAATGTAGCTTCAGGTTTTGCTTTGTATTTGCAAAACACTGCAGATATTCTTTATATGTAAACATCTCAACAATTTGAGATCTGTTGTGTTTGAGAATATTAAGAGCCCTTTGCTTTTTGTGCTCGTCTTTATCTTTCTTTTTAATCTACAGTGAAAGTATTTCTAAAGGCAAATTTGTGGGACCAAAACTCACCACAGAAGGTGGGTTGCAAATTTCACCCACTACCCAAGTAGTTAAAATAAAAGTCCTTACTTACTTTTAAATGGGCTCTGATTAATTAATCACTAAAAAATAAGAATATAATCTTTATTGTCATTGCTAAAAAAAAAGCAAAAACAGCAGTACAGACAGACACACAGGAATAACTGTAATGTAAAGACCACATTAAAAGGACATCATAAAAACAATAGTTCAAAACACTGAAGTCTAAAATAAGCTCTAAAAGATAAAGTGTGAATAGTGCAAAGCAGCTGTCATGCTCAATAATCAGTAAACAGTAAAGGGCAGTAATGAAGTGCTGGTTGGGGGGGGATAATACTGGTGATTCTGTAGTGAGAAATGATGGCTCGTTATTATTTGTTACTCCATCATTAACATTGTGTATCTAAATATAGGAGAGCAAGATAGCTAATGATACTTACTGTCATTACATTTAGGGGCAGTGAAAAGTACTTAATGTACGCTGTTTATTTTAACAGGAGATGTAGATCTACTTATATTAGGCAAGCTTAAACATGTCTTGTTAGGGCTGCACTGTAAAATGTGGTAAACTTTAAATAATGCTCTCATATTTCAAATATATTATTGGAGTAACATGAATCTACTGCATTGCCTTTACCACTTTTTTATTTGTAATATATCATTTCTCTACTAACAGAAACGCTGCATATAAAACAGTGACTAAGCAGAGGATGAGATAATCAGGAGCTAACATTTAATGCCAAGTGATTTTCTAACCTTTGAAGCTACTTTAAATTTTGAAGGTTGAAATGAATGCTTGTTTTGTATATATCATGTTTAAGTATCTTGTTAACTATCCTCCATATCTAATTTACTGTAATTAAAACACTTTCTTGTATCAAAGGAGCATCTGGCAGGCTCATCTGTGGACTGCACTGAACCCTCTCTTCATGAATATTGAAATCATCAGTGAACCTGAAAGCGTCAACCTAAAGCCGAGGGCCAAAACCAGCCAGTGATAAAACCACAAACTGATAAGAAATTGTATTTGAACAAAATCAAACGAGTCGGGGCCACATGAGGCGATCCACAATTAATAACACAAAGACATGAGATGTTATCAGCCCTGGTCAACGTCTAATGAGATGTCTAATGTTTGGAATTAGATGAAGTCAAGTGTGACAGCAAAGCTAATGGTGCAGATAGATTATCCCCAGGCTGATGAAGCTCGCCGACAAGCTAAAGTCAGCTAACTCAATGGTTCCTGTCAGTGTCACCGAGGTTGTAAACCTGTAGGATTTGGAGGATCGGGGGTTTTACAGAGGGAGAGATGGAAGTGAGAGAAAGGATTTAGCAGGTGAGTCTGTGCTGTAGATGACTGCACTGAGCAGAGTATCCTCACTGTTAGCAATGAAGGTTTTATTCCCAATGAAAAGAAATGTGCACATCCGACAACTTTTGAACTGTAACCCACCATCCCCATTCTCATTGGCCACCCCAAGTGCCATCCCCTAAACCATGATTGGCTATCTACTTGGTCAAAGGTTGGACTCATTGTATATTCAAACTGAAATTATTGAGCTGTCATGAAACAGTAAGTAAGCAGCTTGTGTTTATTTTAATGCTTCATGTTTTTGTTTCGTAAATAAAAAGAGGAGTGGAAATATTCAATTTTTGATGTGTATTTTTTTTTGCTGATTATTTTGAACTGTTTAACATTAAACTTGAGTCTAAAATATTGTATATTAGTCTATATTATTTTTCAATAGCTTGATTCCTCTTCTTTTGTAGCTCCTCAAAAAGAACAACCAGGATTGTTGTTCAGGGGAAAAATAGAGTTGGATGTTTAACAGAGGTTCACTTGATATTGCAGTATTGATTCTGCTTCACACTTTAGACAAATCTTTTATGCCCTAAAGGTAACAAAAGAAAAAAAAAGCAATATAAATCACAGATTCCAGTTTTCCAGGCTTCTGGGAAGGAATTGAGTTCAGCTGGACTTTAAAGGGGCTGTTAGATGAGATGTTGAATGTGATTCTGCCACGAACCTTTCACTCGTTCCACCGTCTGCTATTACAATACATTTAAAAAAAAAGAAAAGCTGCAGCTCTCTGGCTCTCCTTCTGTTCTGTGCCATAAAGCAGTGCTTTGTGCAATCCTGCATATTATCCATGAAGTCCAACCCTGGAGCGCCAGGATGTGAAATGGAGCACAGAGAGCTGCAGAGGCTGTCAACCTTAATTACGCTGTCTCTTTTTTTTTTGTAACTAATCAGCAATGTGAAGTGCAATACACAAGGCCTTTGACCGACCAAAAACAATTTGTGGTTTTCAAAAATGTTTTTGATGATGTAGAGGCAAAGAACAGTTGCCATTCAGACACGAGATAACAGGTTTTACCCCATAAGGTTTCAACAATTAACAAAGCCTGAATGAGCCATGAAGGAGATGGAAAGAAAACCAGTTCAGAGAAATGGTTTACATTTCCTGTTTGCCAAAAAGCTGTCTTTGATTTCCTTTATTTATACAATGAGCAATTGTTTGGAAGATTATCTCTGAACAACTTAAGAGCAGGATATGTTGGGGCCACATTAGAAAACGCTTGAAAGTAAACTCTTAAATGTTCAAGCCAAACTTTGATGCAGAAATTAAGCATGGCATCCTCATCAATGTATCCCTGTTCAATTTTAAAAACCTATAAGAGTGCTATTGATTTTTTATTTTTTTTTAAATCTGATGAGTAGACTCCTGTTTCTTTGCAATCACATGCAGGCATGCACATTTTGATGAAATATTGAACGCATCCAAACCCTTAAACTGAATCAACAGGTGAAAACAGCAAGATGCGCTGCGATGTACAGACACAGAAAGGGGAGAAAATAAAGCTAAGAAGCAAAGATGCATCCCTGACTCAAAAAAAAAAAAAACAGCATTGCAAATGCAGATGGAAATACACTGCACATGCTTGTCAGACCTCACTCATGCACAGAATGCAAGTTTTGTTTGTTACAAGATTACTCAACAGGTACATTTTAGTTGAGCACACGAGAGACATTTTTAAAGTTAAACAATCATAATCAGTGCAACTGATGCCTAAAGTCGATGGCCTCAAGTCCCTGCGATGGATTCCAAAAAAGTACAGGATACACAATTTCCCATAAAGCACCTTGACACGCCTTCCGGGACCTGCATACCTTATGAGCCAACCCCATTCAAGTTTCACAAGTTTTGATAGTTTCACAGAAACGATATCTATAGTCAAGACTTTGATAAGACAACATGACGATGGTATCATAAGGATCGTTTTCTCCAGCATTACAAAACTTCATTGAGAGTCACAGAGGACATTATATAGAACTTACCTCACAGGCTGAGTAGTACACTTCATGACAGGTGGACTCACATCATTTGAGGGGCCTCTATGATTTATTGACTAAACACGCAGCATGGGCATCCCTTGTGTTATCAGCCCTGGCTCAGGTCCTGTTTAAAACCTCAAACTTACAACAATTTCAGCAGGATTGTATTTGCTCCTCGGCTTCTCCTGGGGTTTTTATGTGCCCACAGGCCTTTAATTTAGTCCTCTGCTTGTCCTATCATATTGAAAAATCAAACACGGCAAATAGAAAGCCCTTTCCATGGGGGTATTACTTTAGCAGCAATACAAACAGAAACCACTGGCAGACTCAAACTTCATTTAAATGTTTTTCCCTGGCTTGTCAGGTGAGATAACTGTTTATATCACAACTTTATCGTACAGAGTAAAAAAAATATCTACATTTATACATTAGCTTTCTGTAGACTTTCAAGCTTATGTTTGCTTAAGCTTCGAGCCTTTTTCACATTCACCAGTCTACATATTGTACCATCTTCCATGCAGAGGACACACGCATCCTCCCAAACTCGATAATAATATGTGCAGATCTGCTGTGATCACTGTCTCCCTCCTCAGAGATGCTTAATGCCTAAATCTCTTTCTAACTGGCAGGGAATCACATAATTGGCTGTGGTCCATTTGCTCACCCGCGTGTGTGTGTCCTCTCACTAACAGCAGATTTTAATGAATCGGTTTTACAGTGATTAGAGCTCTTGGCTATAGGGAGGTCAGGGAGGGAGTGAGCAACTCTGACCACTGTTAGAGAGCCAGGCATGTGTGTGTGTGTGTGTGTGTGTGTGTGTGTGTGTGTGTGTGGTCTATACGTGGTCTGAGCTCAGTGTGATGGGCTTAATCAAGACTCTGCAGTTTTCTCTCTCCCATGCAAACTATTTTGGCTGCTGTGTCACCAAAGCTTTTTGTTTTTGAAGAATGGGAGTTTCTATTCTCTCTTGTATGCTCATGTATGTGTATACACAAACACCTTTCAGTATCTCTATATATAATCCTTTGACGCACAGTATCCATGGTAGCCAAAGTGTATGTCAAGGGGACTGAACAGGTGAGAGACGCAAGTCCAAAATGACAAATGAAATAACATTTCCAATTGTCGTTGTTTTTCTATATTTGCAGCAGCAACTGACTTTGCAAATCTTAAACCTCCGGGAAAATTTTAATGAGGTGGAAATGTGACCAATATCTTTTTATCTCATATCACACACATCTTAATGTGGTCTGTGTCAGTTAACCCTTGGGGGAATCAGGTCTTCAACAGCTAACAGCCTCAATGTTCGGAAATGCATCTAGATTAACATCTCTTTACAATAAAAATAAAATATAATAAAAAAAATACATGTACTCAGGCACTTCTTTGTAGTGCAGGTATGTTTTATTTTACTTTCTACTCTTCTCCACTAAATGTCAGAGTCCATTTTTATTCCTTTCTTTACGTCTTTGGTTAGAAAGCTATAGGGCGGTACTCAGAACATAAAACCAGGATTCATGATGAAGTTTACCAAATATGATGCAGTTACTACCACAAAGGGACAAAGTGGATACAGTGACTTTTATTTCAAGTATTATGTGCCAATGAGCAAAACTTTGAATGGGTCTTCAACCACTAGAGAAGAAGGGATTATGTTTTGGGATTTACATATTTTGATGTCAGGACAATTTGAAAACATGAGATCTGGCAAAATAACTAAACATATTATCACAAGCCAGTAAGAGCTGAGACAAATAAATGTAATTTCCAAGTTTGTGTTCTTGCTGGTAAAGAATCCAGGATGAAATATAATTTTCCAAAACACAAATTAAATTGTGAATGATGGCAGATGGACCTTTGCTTCATTTCGGTTGGTTATAACTTGCTTTTGATCTTGCAGAACCCTAAACAGGAAACGATTGAAGTGCTACGAACACAAACATGCACACCAACACAAATACTTTCAGTGTCGTCTGCTGGTTGATAAGCCCGCCTCATAGCCTGAAACCCTGCCTCAGTGCTGATACAAAGCATGGCTCACAGCACTGCACAGCACAGCCAACTCTCCTGATTTACCATGTCAACTTCTCTAATTCACCATGTTCTCCATGTTGGCCAGACAATCCATGTAGACAGCTTCAAACCATCCGCACTGACAGGAAAGGCAACGGCAGTTGGGGGTCTGCCCAGTGCGTCTCTGGCTATGACACGCCTGTCAATCAAATGGAAATACCACAATCTGGAAGCCAGAGAGCTGTTGTGCTGACACCCCTGCCAACAGAAGCTACGGATGTAATTTCTTTGTCAGCATTGCAACCTACATCCCAAATTACTGATCCTACCAGTTTCTACTTTCCACAATTGTCACATATTTCATTATTTTTCCTCTGAATGTTTTTAAAAGGCCAACGATATTACACTTTCCAGGTGAAAACACTTTCCTATACGCTAAAGATGCTCATGGATCACTGCTATCTTAAACTTTAATTCTAGCTGCAATTATTTCAATGTTATTTCTAGTCTTTCATGCATTACTTCTTTAATTAATTCTTAATGATAGTTTGCGTCAAATCACTTGCATATTCATGGAGTAAAAAAAAAAAGAAAGAGACAAGGTGAGAATTAAAGATAATGACCCACTAATGATTTATGTTTGGAGCATAAAAGACAGTGTCAAGAATCCGTTCATGAATAATGCAGCATTAGTGGTTGTTTTGTGTCATATTTCCAGCAGTAAGATACACTGGGTCTGTGCATCTTTAGAGATTTCTGCTCCCATTCACACTCACTCATGCACAACACCGTTTCCGCTTGCTTAATCTCATTTATTTCTTCCATCTTTATTTGTTATGAACACTATTATAATGCCTGTTTGCTCCACCCTTAAAGGCATCGGTTCACTGGAAGCCCAAAATGTTCCATTTGGAAAGCAAACTGTCTCAACTTGTTCACTCGCAAACGTGTTCGATTCAACATTTTGGTACAGCCGTTCCTCGTTCAATCCTTGGTATATCTGCAATGTGTGTGAATGAAATAAGAAATGGGTGGATGGGGGTCAGGGATTTAGACTCTGCATTGTTCAAAAATAATCTCCTCAAAACTGGGGGGAAATCCGTTTACGTCATTTTGCAGCAAAAAAAAACAAAGAACGCACACCCTCTTGGATTTGAATGATAAGGGACAAAGGCCTTTCTAAAGATTATGCTAATCTATTTGGGTCTTCCGTTTTTGAATGCTGCTGTACATAAAGGTAAAGAGTGGAATGAAATGCCCCCTGAAAGACATTGGATGGAAGAATAAAAAGAAACAATGCCAAGCACTTATCTAGATGTATATTTCAATTTACTTGTGTAAAGATATAAATTACATATTGGAGTGAATGAAACAGAATTGAAAAAAAAAAACATGAAACGAAATATCCATAATCAGTTGTTGCATTTTAAATGTATACCTAAAAGCTACTAATTACTGAATAAATATAATCTCAAAAATAGTTTCATACCCGAATTCATACACTTGAGCTAAGTCTATTTTCACTTACACATGCTTTAATATATGACTTCATTTCATTTTAACTGACAAGCTATCAAAGGCGATTTGTAACCCTTGGTTCTTATCAGTGCAATGAAAGCTGCAGTAATGAGATGGAAACCAGTTCATTGCTTTGAATTAGCTCAGTGGTTGTCTTCATTCTATAATGACTTTTTTTCTTCACAACTGTCAGTATCACATACCAATCATGCAAGATGAAAGTTTTGAAAAAGGGCATTGGCCGATACAAGAACTATACTTGCAAAGTTGTCTTGTCCCTGTCAGTGAACCAAGACTGGTATGCTGTATGTGTTGTATTGAGTCTATTGATGCATGCCTACAAGTGTTGTGGTGACAGCTTGAATATATCACTGTAGGGAAAGGGATGATAAGGGACACACCAAAAAAGTAAGTTGAATGGTAGCAAATTGTTTTCATTATAACATATTTTGCAGAATACCCTTTTTTAAAATCATTTTTGCTTCTTTTTGTTTATTATATTCATGTACACAATTGTATTTGGTGAGCCGTGCTTGTCGTGGATAAAAGGCTTTGCAAAATGACAGAAACCACAAATTTTTCTGGGATTAGCTTGTTGGTCAACCTTCCATTACATGATGACAAAACAAAATTTACCCATGTGTCCCTGGTCCTGTTTGCTCCAGTGCTCATGCTTACTCTCAGCACTGACTGAATGTATAGCTGACTGGGGGGGGGGGGGGGGGGGGGGATGGAGTTGAGCTTTATTTACAACCACTATAAAAATGTAATGTGCATCTGGATATGCTATACGGACAGTGAACAATCTGATCATGCCCTTGCATTACACATAGTACCTGATGTCTGCATCTGTCAGCTTAGTAATTGGATCCAGTTTTTTTTATGAGCGCTTTGTCAAATAAGGACCGAGCAGGAGAGGTGAAGAGGTGCCAAGTTTGTGTTTTGCTGCATACATGAGCGGGGTTTAGAGAGACAAAGTTACTGCAGAGCCAGGAGTGTGATGTGGGAGTTTGTTATTTGCTTATCAAGATGCATACTTTGATAATTTTATTGATTATTTAAATATGGTATGCTGCGAAGTAAAAGAAGATAAAACTCAAAGACTGATGCCTCGCTTAAAAGCTATCTGCTTTTGTTCAAACTCAAACACCAGCCACGCCGGAACAATGACCATTTCTAAATTGTCAGGGTCAGCCGGTCGCCATCCATCATCCACAAAGCAGCTCTTACATCAAGATGATTTCAACTTTGAGGACGACTGTGCTTCCTCCATCTTTATCTTCTTCCACCACAATGTACTGTGAGTGGAGAGAGTGAGTGGCTCATATCGATCTTGAAAGTTGACAGTTAAAAGCTGCTTTCAAAGACGCTGGTTGATACTCTGTTTTCCAGTATGCTAAATGTTAAACACTCGGAAATTCGTCTAAAAAGGACACATATTTTGATTCATTACTATCACATATAGAATAGTGCTTACATTGAATGTAATGCTGTAGGTTCATTACAATTTCAAATATAAAATTCATCAATAAATCACAGTCTGCTGTCATGAATTCTCTCCCCTGCACGCTCTGCAGTGCCCTATCAGAATGAGGGTTTGACATTAAAAACCAATGACATTAAAGATAATACAAGAGCGTTACTCTGACAGCGTGCGACAAAATAACCACCGTGACAGTTTAGCGAGAAAAGGTCAGAATGGAAATGACTGTTCACTCATTACAGAGCTCCAGAGGCAATTTTTTACTGCTGCCTGTTAATAAGTGTTCAGGCTGTTAATGCCAATGGCTGTGACTGGTGTGGAGGTATACTCATCTGAGCAGGGTTATAATGAAGTTCAGAACTCTTTTTATGTTCTCTTGTGTTTTTACAGGTTGAACTCAATTATACTTGTCGGTAGGTTTTGTGAAATGAGCAACTTTTGGCTGTTGATGACATCAATAACCAAGGATAGAAATGATGTGCTCTCTATAAGCAGCTGGATTTGAAACAAGCCACTAACAGAACTGACTGACAAGCTGGATGCTGTATGATTTGTGGCCTTCAGCTTTGTCTAATGAAGTTAACTATACCTCTAAAAACTAAACAGACAGGCTGTAATTCAGAGCTTGTTACATCCATGCTTCAAAACTTCACTTCAGTTGTATTTTGATTTGTTTGGTAGTTTAAAATAGTGACATTGTTAAGACATCAGCCAAGTAGTTGAATGTATCCGACCCAGGTGATGCTACGCAAGCTAGCGCTCCCTCAGGGTCTGATATAGGTGATTAAAAATATGTGTCTCCTGGCAAGAAACCCAACTGCACGCTTTATTGCTTTTTTGACTTGCCAGGATATCGTATGAAGGTCTTTTCTCTTTCCTTTTGCCGGTGTTGGACAAAATCCAACGTTTTTATATGAATTTATGTAGCAGTAGTTCAAACGAAGGTGCATTTTTACGTGCTGTCTTTGCATCTGGGCTTTAATTCCCTCATCAGCATTGAACAGTGTTATGTTCCATCTTTTCTGTGCCTGTCCTGTACTGTTGCCTTGTTATTCTACAGGAATCTAAAGTGTGCCATACAAAGTCTACAAAATGAGAGAATATATTGAAACACAGATTCAGCATCACACATGTTTCATCTGAATCTGTACAAATGAAACATGATAAATATGGCTGAATAAAATCTGGACAATCATTTCCTTCAGACAATAACTGATCTGATCACACCTTATCATTTGTTCTCTCGCCGGAAGTCAAACCAAGACGCTATCGTTTTTGTCATAAAAAAACAAACAAAAAAAACAGCTGTGTGAGAGCTTACTAATGACACAGAAAGAGAACATGTGCAAAACACAGATGTCTCCTAAACACACCTGGTTAACCAATCTGGTAATGTCGCTCAGTTTTCGGGAACTAATCTGTTTAATAATGACAAACAGCAGCAGTAGTTCAGTCCGTAGAGACATCAGGGACTCCGGAAGTTGGGCGGTTTGAATATAAAGACAAATGCATGGTAATTGGTCTGGTTGCTGGAGAGGTGCCAGTTCACTTGCTGATTACTTATTGGTGCCCTTGAGCAAAGCAAATAATCCCCAATAGCTCAGAGGCGCCCCCTGTGTGCAGCCCCTTCACTCTGACATCCATCTGTTTATGCATGTTAATAAGTTCTGTATGTGCATGTGTGTATTTCGGTCTATGTGTTTGAGTAGCATGTTCATTAAACAGTGTAAACCTGAATATCCCCTAGGCCCTAGGGGATCAATAAAGTATACAAACAGGCTTAACAGCCCCACACACAAAAGTCTTCTGTCTGTAGTGGGCTAACATTTCTCAAAAAAATAAATGTGATGCTATGTAGGCGGTGTCTCCAGCCAGTACTCTTACACAAATCAGTTTTGCAGCAAAAAAGTCATATGTTTGTCCCATACAAATATTCTTCAAAACATGCAGGACTAACAAATATTTACTGTTACTTTTATAGTTTAGGAAATGTATTACCTGAGGTATCATTCAGACCTCTACACACTGTGTCAAACTTTTCTAACGCTCAATGAAATCTCATCAAAATGTGGAAATTAAAAAAGGTGTCGATTTCTCACCAACCAGTGATACATTAATCTGACGTGATCACACCTTTCTCTCCCTCTTTCACAGGTCAAAAAGCCCTGGAGTGGACTTAATTACATTTATCTGTCTTTTGGTGTTTAAACAATGCTTTCGAGTTTGAAACAGCTGCCTGGAAAAAGAACATCTTCTACTACATCTATACACAATGTATAGCATGTAAAAGTATGACAGACCAAGTGCAAGAAAAAAAGACTCTTCTACTGAAGTCTAATTTTGCAAATACAATCCAAGCTAACTAAGATCCATATTCATTTGTAGAGAACAACAAACTAAGCTGTGAATAGCTGATGTGATGGACATATGTTAGCATCTTACATTTGAGCCAGTACAACTGCAGACAAATTAAAAGCACTTAGTTCCTCTCCTACATTTCTACCACTCTCTCTGTCTCAATTTATATTTGATGTAAAGTGATACCGAGGAGAAATACTGAAGCTCTGCTACAAATCTGTAGCATCTGTTGGATCACAAGGCAGATAACTGATTTTAGTTCTTTTTTTTTTCCACACCTCTCTCTTCCCCCCCCCCATTGTGCACACACTCAATCCTCAGTGTTGACTCGCTAAGATAAGACATCAGCTGCGAGTCATCAGGCACAAAAAGGGCCGGCGGCACGCAGCTTTGCCTCGTCTTGACTCGCCTCACAGCTTGGGACACATCTCTCCATCCCTGTAGCACCTTTTGTCCCAGCTCCCTCCCCTCCTTCTCATTGATCTCTTCCGTTAACTTGTTTTCTCGCCGCATGTGTATGTTCCAACTTGTGACTCACTCGTGTCTGTTCTTGGCCGTGCATGTACAGTATATGAGACACAATAATAAAAAAGAAACTTAATAATAATTTTTAAAAAGTGCAAACATGGAGTCACACAGTCAGAAACATGCTCATACACAAACAAAATGTTTGCTCGGGAAACCAAGACGTTTTTAAAGCCTCCTGGGCTTTACATTAATGCTTGTGATGTTGCCATATCAATCATCTGACTGTTAACAGAGCGTTCAAATTAGTGTGGATGCTCAGTTTTCTTATTCTCCTAAGATCTAGGCCAGTATTTCCCCAGATATGATGTGTCAAGACATCTGGAGTGTTGATGGAATATAGTCAGCCCCTTTTGGATTCTCAATACAATGATGGCCAAGAAAATTATTAATTGGTTCCTTTCAAAGCAGTAATGATAGAATTATGTCCAGATGCATTTATGGCTATTATTCATGCAAAATTAAAGTGTAGAAAAAAAACTGAAATATTTGTTTAATTTATCATTTATAATTTTATTTTAAAAGGGACAGTGTACATTAATCAACATTCAGACGGATGTAAATGTACCCGAATTGGCCTAGAGGCTAATTTTGCAAATGTTATTTGGCATCATAGAATTAATTGTAACCCATTAACATACGTTCATATTAATGAATACGTTCAAAAATCAATCAATAATAGATGAGCTTATCAATAAATGACAATCCCTATCACTTGTGTGTACGGGAAAAAAATGATTCTGTCATGTAAAAGATAGCCTATTAGCTTAGCTTGTTAGCTTTACGTTTAACAACCAAGAAGTCATCAATGTCCAATGTTCTTTTTCCTAACTTTAAGCTAACTCTAAGTCTCATAAGTTAGTTGGTTACACAAAAATTAGTCCCCTGTACAGGTGTCAGCACGTTTACTTGGCTGTTAAGTTATACATTTTGACATGGATACTAAAGGGATTGATTCACTTTAGGAGCCAGCCTCAAGTGGTCCATTTAAGAACTAGGGTTTTTCAAACTTTAAGATTAGTGGAATATTTTAGCTGCTTGGTTTAAAGGTATAATGAACAATCAACCAGCAAGGACCTCTAAAATTAAATATGGAACTCTTTATATCTTGTTAGTAATGACAAAAAATGGTGCATTCATGTGTGGCTTTTTGCCTTAGATTTACATTAACAGCTGAGTTGTTTGTTCCCCATATCCAAAGGCTGTAACAGAAAGTAAAATAGCTTAACTTTAAATGGGATGAGTGAGTGATAAAATATAATCAGAACAATTTCATTTTTGAATAGTTGCCGAATTTGCTTTATAAAACTCTTAATTATGGTCCAATCTAGTTGATTTTATGGAACATTGACAATTTTCAGTTTAATTATACAATTTTGAATTTCCTTGTGGGATGGATCATTCTCCGGGTAATTACAGCAGAGGAGCTGGCTTGTAAAATCACAACATCGAGCTACCTTTATATCCAGCTGTTCAAATGTGTGTGATGAGAAGCAGGAGAGGTTGCTTTGAAAAGTACAGGCTCAGAGGATGAGCGGCTGTGTGAATAATAGGACTTGTCAAACTCTTACAATGAACCAGAAGGATCACAAGCACTCCGAGCTAAAAATAACCAGCACAGTGGTAATGAAATTAAAACGACTCTGCCTCTACCCTCTGATTAGAACCAAACAGACGGTTACAAATAGCAATTTGAAACTTCCCACATGAGAAACCATTTCGGTTCAAGTACTTCGAGAGGAAGGTAAGGGCAAGCACATGAGAAAGAATAGGTAACCACGTCTCCTTGAAATAACACTTCAGTACTACAATCACATTTTGAAGAAAAAACATGCAGGACTTGACACCATATCCCGGGTCCCACATGTGGTTTAGCAACAAAAACATGTTGGCTAAGGTTAGGGAAGGATTTCAAGGTTTCAGGGGATTGAAAAGATCTGTCTTGTGCTTCATGTCACTGTTGACTTATACAATGTTACCAAAACCATGTTTTTTTTACTAAAAGTAACCAAGTGTTGAGAGTGCCAAAATGGAAACACCTGATTTTTTTCTTCTAGTGCAGTATTTCCAATTTCCCATGCTAACTTTGCACAATGCGACCTTGTAGAGATATGGTAAAATTGGACTTGTGCTTGTTAAGAGTTTTTCTAGTCTTCTGACTACTGCGCTTTTACAGCGCAGGTCACACCTACCCATTCACACACTGATGGCAGAGGCTGCTATGTAAAGTGTCCATCAGTATTAACTCATCCCATTCATACACATTCATTCACTGCTGACGAATCAGCAGGAAGCACTTGGCATTAAGTGTCTTGCCAGAGGACACATCAGACATGTGGCTGCAGGAGCTGGGGATCGGACCCTCGTCCTTCCAGTTGAGAGACAACCGACTCTACCAACTGAGCCACAACCGGCCCTGTGGCTCAGATAAAGTGGAAACAAGGACTCATGAAAAAAGCTATATAATAGAGATTAGATTGTGAGCCTTCTCGAGTTTTACAAATCACAGTTAGCTTTATAGGTATTATTTCCAATGCTGATACACAGAAAGATGCCACCTTCAATAATGATGAATTAAATACAGATCTACATCTTGCATAACTAGCCAATTGTCCAATCAACTTGCATATCACCAGCAGAATGTAATGGTAAACTTGCTGAATATATCAGAAGGAGTCTATGCAGCATACTTAAACAGGTGAATTTGCAGTGCTTAATAGCATCGGTATCCAACCAACTCTTTTCCAACTTTGTAAAAATCAATTGTAAGAAAACGTTGTTGCTTGGAGGACCAACTGATACCTCTCTGAAGCTGAATCTGAATGCAACTTTACGTATATAGCAACATGAGGGATTACAATATGTTTGAGCCTCCAGCAATAGCTGTAAGAGCTTCATACCCTGGAGGCTTTCGTTTTTCCCCAAAAGACCCCTGCTCCGGGGGTAGTACTTTCCAAAAGCTCATGGACTTTGTTGTGGGCCTCAAAAGTGCTGAACATTTCTGTTAAAGTGGGGTACAGGTGTGACTTTTTCACATGTCAGCAGACTACTTTGCCTAATCTTTTGGGGTCTCAGTGGAAAAACATGCACACAAAAACGGGCTGAATTCATCTTTTAGTGCCACAAAAGAAGCTTCTGGGTCATAAAGCCTGGGGTACGTACAGTTGAAACGCAGCTTACTTACATGAAAGAGGCCGAAATGGGCTGAAACCGCCTTATTTTTCTTTTCAGATTGATGCTTCTGAGGGTAGAGATGTTCAATAATAATAATAAATAAATGCTGTTGTTATTTTTTTCTCTGAATGACAAATGAGGAAAACTAGGTGCATGCATGTTGAACATCTTTCTTTTTACACTTGTTTCACTCTGGCTTAAATTACAGCACCAAGTAAGGACAGAAAAAAATGAAGCTTCTTTGTTCAGCTACAGTTAATGCCTGGTAATTTCAGATGTTTTGTGTCATAATTGGAAAATATTTCCACACAATGGGTGCATTTTATTCAGTTAAGGCTTTTTGTTAGGCTCAGTCGTACAACTACTTTTTCCAGTATGGTGTGTTGTAAACACTGCATGGCGTATAAACCGATGTATCACCTATGATGTAGAGAGGAGTTGTTAAGGTCAGAAGTTTGCTTTGAGAAATGTAAAGTGAAAAGCAAATGTCCTTACAAATCCCTGTTTTCCACTAACTCCGGATCCTGTTCCAGTTCAAACCTGTTTCGTCATTCTCTCTGACTGCACTACAGTTCCGAAAGCAAACACAATGTACATATCCAACTCAGAGCGCAGGCCTGTCACAGTCTGCGAGCACATCAGTCTGATCCAACGGAGGTGGATCATGGATAGGACGTGAGTGAATGTTGGAGATTGAATAAAGGAGAATAACAAATTCAGAATGTCAGCTTGACTGCCAGTGCTGTGATTGGACTAATACTCTGTGGTTCTCCAAAGCATGCCTCCATCTGCGCACGCCGGCTGAAGCATGTCAAACCCGATCAGAAAACACCACTGTACACAACATGGCTCCCCAGCACAGCACAAACAACAAAGATCAAGAGACACACTATCTTGGCATGACACTCCTAAAGACTGACACCCAGTCTCAAACACATAAAAAGTCAAATCCAACTCGTGCATGATCAGATGTAAGCTCATGAACATCCCCACACATACATGTGAATATGTGTGTGGATGTATTCATGGTCTTGTTATAAACACAAGCTCTACAGATCTGACTAGCAGATGAGCAAAGTCTTTCTTTTCTCACTCAAAGTGAAGGCATCAGTAATATTTCAGAGGGCGCTCAATGATAAACATTGCTGACTACAACACAATAAAAGGATACTCCCTACTGTTAACACGGCTGTGTATACCTGCTCTTGTTTGGAGCGACTGGAGGCTCAGATCATTTCTTTGTTTTTTTCTATCATCTAATGGCACAATTGTGTGCCACAGTGCACCTCTCCCAAGAGCCTCGGTAATGGTGGGGAGATGCCACCCTCTTTCCAAAGCAAGCCATGTTTACTCTTATGCAGAATGACAAGCACATGCAGGGAAACTGACAATGTGCAAGTGTAAATTAGGTCCCCAGTCTGCTCTGCATTAATTATGAATTAAGTATAATTGCGGTGGGATTTTCTGAAGTCAATTCATTTGGACTGACTGTAGTATGAATATAGTCCAAGAAAACAAGCTGTAAGTTTTAAAGGGATTAAAAAAGAAGAGCTCATACAGAGAAGTGTTTCTGTCTTAGCCGGTCATAACAAGAAAACAAGGTGAACAACAAGCCGAGGAAAAAGTCTGCAAAGTGTTTAATGTTTTTTTTTTTTTTTATCCACTGCAGTTTATTCATTCTGGGACTGATGGAAACAACCTTGTGTTCCTTGAAATGTTTGATTGTTTATTGGAATCCTATTTCATGCCCTGTATATCTTATTTTTGATTTGTTTGCAACAGTAGAAAAAACAAATCTATGGCTATATGCACAGGGTGCTTGCCAATTTGGAAGTAGAATTAGCTTATACGGTAGAGCGGATGAACCAAAACTATTCACCTTAACAAACTTTTATTTTGGGTTGCCTTGTTGTTCTGATTTTACAAAATATATATTCTTATAGTTTGTTTAATGCATTTCTAAATTCCTCTTGCCCCACCTTTCCCCTTTTGTACAATTCCCTTTTAGGGGAAGTACTGTATTTTAACTCATGTATATTCCTAATCCTTCCCCATCTTTATCAACCAAGTTTGTATTTTCTATTCCCCTCAATGTTATAAATCTGTCCCAATCTGCCCTTGGGTCCCTTGAAAGGTGCTATATAAATTAAATGTATTAATATTGTTATTTACTAACTTACTGAAAATAGTTGTTTAGGAGTGGTTACTAAAATAATGGCAAAGTAAGCTAACTTATGTCTTACTATTTTATAGGAGAAAGAGCGGGTATGAACATGGCTTCTCTCTTTTACTACTACTGTGTTACAGTAACAGACTTCATTTTCTTCTGTCTCCTTTGGTTCCTAGATCATGCCCCTGACAAAAACCAATGGAGGTTCTCATGATTTATGTCACAGGGAAGGAGGAATCCCAATTAATATGGCAGCAACTGTCTTACAAGCACACATAGGCCAGCAGTCATACAAACTACCCAGCAAAACACTCTACTCTATAAAGTTAGTTATTTACAGATATAGAAATGTCACACAAATGAGCAGAAGCTGAGAAACTGCAAACCTGCAAAGACACAGTCAGAAAGGTAAAATGATGTGGTTTGGAGTCTATGGTTTCTATTTTTATGGCAGTGCAAAGAAAGGTGAACACTACACGATGATGATACATGCTGGTGTGTTCCTGGGCATGAAAAAACAACAACAACCATCCAAGTAGTTAGGTGCCCGGGGAAGATGTTGGTATTCTGGTAAAAGAGATTGTCTCTTTGACATAGCACTCTTGTCAGTTACACTCTCTCACTTTTACAAATATAACAACCCCACTGTCATGTAAACTGAGAGGGGAACAGTAATAAATAACTGCATCATTTCAATGTACACTCCACTATAACAACAACGGTGTATGCCACGCCCACCTGAGTACAAATCTAATGCGTCATTGGCCTTGCCCACACATGTTCTCTACAGGACCTCAAAGTGCTCTCTCGGCTGTTGATTTAATGAAAATACCAAAAGCAATTGATATTTCCAATTTTAACTTGTTTTGCCTCATTGTTCAAACTATGTCCTTTTTTCTCAAAACAACAATTTTACTGCAACAAAGTCTTTTTAATTGGTGATTTGGTGAAGCTCAAATATCCAAGATCAAGAGTGTAATATCAAAGTAAAACTTCAGAGAGATGGTTTTTATTGGGTTTGTACCAAAAAATAGTTTGAGCTTCTACATCTTAAAAATTATTGATGCTGATTCCAGTGAGAATTCCCCGTACTCGGAGTTTATAAATCATTGACTGCTATTTTGGAACAGTTGGGCATTTCTCGCCGACTGATCATGGGTAACATACTACTGGGTCTGCCTTTTTTTTAATCTTGTGAGCGTCTTTTTTCACAAACAAAAAAATAGCAAATGTAAGTTGCAGATAGAGACCAATTCTATGAAAAGGTGCACTTCATAAAACGGACTTCTGGCTTCTTTATAAGGAGATAACTCCCCCTGATTGTGTTAACTGGCTGTTTGTTTTCACATGGAGAAAATAATACTGATGCCTTTGTCGAGTACAATGCTGTGATTCAAAGAGTTTACTGGGAAGTTTCTTCAGTTTTACATAATGACATATACACAGTACTGTGGGGACCTAGGATAAAGAATGTATTACAGTCCGTTTTACACAAGGTGGATCACTTTTGCCGTAAGCGAGGAAAAACCAAACTGTCAGAGATTTAGAGTGACTCTCTTGATAATTGAGAAGAACATATCTTGCCTGCAGTCAGACTCAAAGTGAACTTTTTCTTCCATTGCAGGGCATGGCCGATGAATGACTCTCAGTTTTAAGCGTGCCTGAATCCTTTCACACTGTGAACACATTTTACATTTGAAAAACATAATTTACTAGCTGAGGTATTATTTTTGCAGGGTCTTATTTAGTGGGATTTGCATAGCATTATTTTACAGGATTCTAGCATTGTGATAATGGCAGTAATTAAACACTCAGCAGTAAGGATTTTTTTTAAACAAAACATTATTTCGTGTTCACAAAGTAATTAGTCACAGTAATGAGAGTAAGTGTGACTAGGAGGCTATTGAACATTAGTAGCAAGTTTTTTCCCCCGTACATAAAGAAATCAATACGTGCTGAACGTGCCGTGATTGATGAGGACGAACCAACACTTACTCAGGTGGAGGGCATGATATTGTCATGCTGGTTCTGACACATGCAGTGGTGTGTCCAGGGTAGTGCATTGAGGTGGGATGGACCCTGTCAGAGGCACAACTTACTATATATTTAAACAAATGTGTTGGGCAAACAACTGTTAGTTGCTTTTGTGGCACTTCGATGTGGTGCATTTTCTTACTGGTACTTTGTAGAACCACATCTTTTAGAAAAAAAAAAATTCTCTTTGAGGCCTCAGAGAGAATCAAACATGCATGGAAGACATTTTTATTTATTTAATTGGTTGTGTTATATTTTCACAATTCAAATTATACACAGGAATGTAACACCTGTATGAAACCTTAATGCAAGTAGTTAGAGGAGAAATGGTGTAGAGAAAAGGGGTAAATAATATTATTTCGGCATGTGTGAGTGCAGGGACTTCATGACACCCCTTCATAATCAGCCACCCATGTCCATAAGTATTGATATTCCCCTGGAAATTTGAGCATCTTTAAGATTTATAGACCGTTTTTTTCATTTTCTTGGAAACCGAGGTAGAAAAGCCTTAGATAAACACATAAAAGTCCAACCCTTTGCATCCAAAACACAAACAAAGGATTGTCTGCATTTTAAGGCAAAGCTCATGATGTGAACAGCACCCACCTGATGTTCAGCATGCCAACAGCAGGGGACGCGGGATCATCCCATGAATTCCCAGTCACTCTTAGCTTTGCATTTTAAGTACACACATTTTTTATTTATTTTTTGCAAAAAATTCAGTGACTAACTTGGACACATACACTTGCAATGAAAAGAACTTGACAAACACACCAACCCGCACGAAAGAACTCACTCTTGCACACTGAACATCCTCAGCCTTAGAGAGACCTGTACAGCGGCAAATGGCCTCCCCACTCGCACAGAAGAGGTCTATTATCATGACAACAGATACGTAGGACTGTCCACTGAAGGAGAGGCTAGTGCACTATTGAGAGAGAGGGGCTAATTTTCACTCAGTGGGGTTATAATGAGCCTTTCATCCTCTTATCCTGCCCAGTTACCATTGGAAACCATACACGCTCTGACATGAGCAGCAAAGCAGAGCAGGGGACTAGTGCAGCATTAATAATATGGCAGAGTAAATAAGTGCAGTTCTATGATGTGGCTTTCAAACTGAATGCTCATCTGAGGGATAATAATCTCTGTTGTATAGTTGAAGATAGGCACGGAAAATCACACCAGCAGCATTAAACATAGTCCTTATTCGTGTGAATTTTCATTCAGAAAGAGAAAACTAATACATTCCATTCATAATCTGGCACCTACACTAGTATACTTAAGTAGAACAAACCCTATTTTTTAAAGATTTATTTTTTGGGCTTTTCATGCGTTTATTGTAGAAATAGGACAGTGGATGAAGTCATAAATCAGGGAAAGAGAGTGGGGAATGACGTGCGGGAAAGGAGCCACAGGTCGGATCTGAACCTGGGCCGCCCGCTTGGAGGACTACAGCCTCCATTGATGGGGCGCGCGCAGTAACCACTGCGCCACCAGCCCCCCTAACATACCCTATTTAATGCAACTTTATGTTGTGCAGCATTCTTTTCAAAGGAGGGCTTTTTAAACTCTTTTAGCATGAAGTTATAAGAATATCAGGTAATTAATGCAAAACAGTTACTTCTTTTTAAAAGCATGACACTGTATTAGTTCAGTGCCAGTCTTTTGTATTGCATCTTGTCAGCGCAAAAGCATTTAAAAGTTCGCTTATATATATTTATATTGCTGTATAAAATACATTCTAAAGCACAAATACAGTGCTGCAAGTACAATACATAAATTATTCTTGCATATGCTAATTAGAAACAGTAAGATGTAGATAAAAAAGGACCAGATTATAGAGTACGGCTGCATGTGCTTGGTGAACAATAAAGAGGTTCCCTGCTGGGGCATATTCAATAGAAATAGCAGATATATATCATTCCTTTAATCAGTGAAGAGATAGAGGTACGGGTCGTCTCACTAAATCTTTTGGTGAAGCAGGACTACTGGTTATCTGTGAAAAATTAAACACTTTTATGTGGGCATCATCCTACTGAGGGAAAGTAAAGAAAGCACTTGTGCAATTGTAAGACCTCCTGGAAGGTTTTATTGTTCCATGCTTAATCGTTTGTGCAGACTTACACCACAAGGAGCTGCGGAGGCCTTGAGCTTGTTAGAAAAAGAAAAAAAAGTGGGGGCCTGTTTGTTTCTGCAGGACTTCTTTTTTTTTTTTTTTTTTTTTTTTAAAACAAGCCAAGATAAGTGGATCACCATGGAGATGCAGATAACACAGATGATGTAGTGAAAAATAGACTCAGTGACACACAGACATGGAGTAGCTCGGCTGATGGTCTGAAAGTGACGAGGTTAGCCAAACAAACAGATTGCACATGAATGACAATGAGGCAGAAAATTGGTGAGAGCGGCTGCAGCAGACAGGAGCAGAAGACTGGGAAGCAATATTGCATGAGGGCTTTGAAATATGCAGGTAGATTTGTGAAGTAGGTTTCTGCTGCTGCTGCTGCTGCTGCTGCTGCTGCTGCTGCTGCTGCTGCTGCTGCTGCTGCTGCCGCCCTGCAAACACACCCACATATCCTTCATACTTTACTGTGTCTCTCTCTCTGTCTCTTTGGCCCTTGCTCTCATTCACTCATAAAACCACGGAAATAATCAGAGAGACCGGACAGGATGGCAGAGTGGGCAGTGTAGGTTAAAGGATTATTTCCCAGCATCTTTTGCGTCCGCTTCTGACCATCTGCCTCTCTGGCAATAGCCTCCCTCTCCTGAGGTTAAACTCTAAATTGGCAGCCGGCTAAGCAGCCACTTAGAGAGGAAGGTTCAGGTGGGTAAAATCAAACAGTTATATACTGTGTTATATACTTTGGGTAAGTGCATATTCAAAGGAAGAGGAGGCAGAAAATACAGAAAATGGCTAAATTGCAACAAATGTTTCCTCCTAACAAACAAGGATGGAGAGAGTGGTGGCGAGGTGAAATTGACAGGCAGATGGTGAATGTTGAAAATTGAGAAATAAATAAGAAAGCAAAATGAGAAATACATAGGAATGGAGGAAATGCCAAATGCCGAATGTTGAAAAGAGTGAAGATTGAGGAACACAGGGGGAGAATGGAGAGTGTGCAGCAGGGGAGAGACAGAGAGAAAAATATGGGCATGAAATTTAGAAATCAAGAGAGAGGAAGCCGAAGGGGGGGGGGACGACGACAAAATACAAGGGCAAGGAGAAGAATTTGAAATAACATAATGGCAAAGCAGATTATTCTTTGTCATCGGATGGGAAAAACATACATGTATGAGAGGAAGTGCTTGTGTCTGAGGTAGCCTGCTCTCAAGCTGAGATAGAAAATGAATACTGACAGAGACAGAAGAGCAGAGGGATGAAGGATGAAAAAACAAAAACAAATGTCAGAGTAGTATTAAGTCAGACTCGTAAGCCAGGCCTCTCATCTCACACCAAGCAGACAGGCGCTCTCCAGAAAACCTAATAACCAGGGGAAGGAGGTCCACAATGGCCCGTTTTAATTAGATTCCTCGCTGCTGATTTTTCTTATGCTAAACAGGGAGGTAAGGCTAAGACGTGGTGGCACTTCGAGGGTGGTGTTTAGTTTCATTAGCATTGTGTGGCAACCACAGGCAGATTTACTACTGGATTGCCACCCAGGGATTGGGCACCGGTCCCACATTCTCATGGTTACCCCACATTCAGCCTGGCATCCCAAAATGCCACCTCTTTCTCTATCTCCCTCAGTCTCACTGCATAAACACATTGCAGCAGCTCTCACTAAATAATAAGCATTATGGACAATCTCGTATTTGACACAAAAGCCCGACATGAAATACCCAAACACAAAAGATGTCAATAATGGTTTCAATAGTCAGAAATATCTTGTTGAAATGTATGCTATTGGCTGAAAAGGGATTGATTCAATGCATAATGACGCTCGTTTAGTTTTTGTGTGAGTATGTGGGTGAACAAAATTGCATGTGTTCCGTGTGTGTGTGTGTGTGTGTGTGTGTTGATTGTGTGTGTGTTGATTGTGTGTGTGTGTGTGTGTGTGTGTGTGTGTGTGTGTGTGTGTGTGTGTGTGTGTGTGTGCTTGTTGGCCTGGCAGCAGCTCCGCAGAAAGTAGGACTGAGAGCCTGTTACAGCAGTCCCAGTGTGTGGCCTCCCTTGGCACACAAACATAAATTAGCTGAGGGACGACTGCTGTGGCAGAAAGCTTCTCTGCAGACAAAACCTCTTAATATTCTTTCCAAGTCCATTAAGGCCTCAAGAGATTGGCTGGGATTGATTGTTTGTGCTTGATATTACCAGGGCCTTCAAGGCCAGATCCTCACCGAAAATTAGAGATGGCATTCGGTAAAGCCTAAGGAATTGAAAAACTAAACACAAACCTTTGCTTCCCGATCATCGGCACAATGAGGAATGATGGAAGAAGCTTTCATCTGATTGGCAAATACTTGTTGCTATTTCTTTTTAGCTTAAGGGTCTGTTGACGGTCTGACTGGTTTTCCAAGTAAGTGACATCCATTTGTTTTTACAAAAATACAACTGTTTTCAAGTCAATTATTCTATTAAAGCAGTGACCTCTCCACAGCCCCTCCTCACACACACACACACACACACACACACACACACACACACACACACATCGCATGCACACACAAGAAGAAGAAAGGATGCCTTCTTGTGAAGCTCAGATGCAAACACCCAGGTGCAGAACAGACAGCTCAGACATCAAATGATGCTTTATATGTATTTCCTTTTAAACTAATGAATTCTGCAAAATTTAAATGTCATAATTTAAGCTAATAAACCAACCTTTCATTAACATGAGGATACTTTGAATGTTTTATATTACGTTGTTTTGAATCACTAAAATACTGTAAGGTTTTAATCATTAAAAGCTTTCTGTGACTTTCAATAAAAAAATGTTAACTAAGTCTTATGGTAATTGGCTGATACTTGGCTAATCTGGGAAGAATCAAGAATAACAGAACTATGAAAGCCGCTTGGTGAGCCAGTACTGTAGGCAGGGGTATGCATGTTTCAGTTAAATGCTAACATCAGCATGCTAATATACTTACAATGACAATGCTAACATTATAATGTTAAGGTTTTAGCCTTCTAGCATCTGGCACTTTGCAATCAACACAAAAGGGGGGTTTGCAGGTATTAATATGGTATCCATCCAATACTTATTGGGATAATCTGTAATACATATTCTAACTGCTTTTTGGCACTTCAGGATATTTGAGGATCACTAGATTAATCAGGACCTCTTAAATATGTGTCTCCTAACCCTATGTATGTATGTACACCTTGTAGTAGAGGATATTTTTACCTGACAATTAAGAAACTTTAAGATGCACTTGGCACTGGAGGAAAGTTGTTGGATCTACAAAGTCAGGATTCATTCACTGGACCCCATTTATGTCCATCGAACTCTACACGGCAATCCTTGAAAACATTAGTTGAAAAGAGCGAAACACATGTCTTGTTGCTGGTAGCGTTAGTGGGAATATCAAATTTTAAGTGTGATTTATCCTCTGGGGAGCTTGATTTCCTCTATGAAATTTTATAGCAAACCCTGAAACCCAAGTGTACTATTAAATAAGTCGAAATTATAACTGCACTTACAAACAGCAGATGTTTACAAATCCATGTGATTTAAACGTATGTGATAGGCTGCTCTTTCCATTCAATGATGTCACAACTGAGGATTTGCTTTTTTATTATGATTCTTGGCACAGTTATTCCTTTGCTTAAATCTGTGCACATAATAGTGATCAAAATATGTCAGAATAAGGTCATATTCAGGCTAAGACACGGTAGCATCAATGGCAGCCTATAGTTATTCACGATAGCGTCAATCTTAAGGCTGGTCTAAATGTTGTAAATCAGGTCACTTTAGGGTCAAAGAGGTGTAAGAATACAGCTAATAGGCTGCTGACACATATATAGAATAGGTTAACCAGAGTACAAAGGCATGTTTGATAATGGGGTGGCCAAGTCAGGACTGTAGAAAAGATAAATTAGTCATAGAATGTGTGTGTGTGTGTGTGTGTGTGCACGTGTGTGTGTGTGTGTGCTCATGCAAGAAACAGCAAGTGACAAACTGACCCTTGCCGTCTCTGTGTTTGGTCTAACACTCGCCTAGCAACACTCTGCGAGTCTTTATGATGTTTTATATAATAAGAAAAAGGTTCTGCCAATATGGTGAGACATTTCCATATTCAGACTCAGTAACACTCGTAATACTGGATAAATACATTTTTCTCTGCCCTAGTACATCATCAGGAGTGTTGTCCTTATACAGTATAACAAGCAGCATGTCAGGATAATACATTCTTCACAAGCCACGGGGCAATCACTTATCAATAATGTCCTTCCTTGTCAGTAGGACAGACATAGCTCCAAACTGTGCGTTCCTAATGACAAAATAAACACAGGATCAAAGGACACACTCCTCTAAGATATTAATCAGTCCAATCTGCCCAGTGTGTTTCTTTAAATCCCCTCTGTCCTGCTCTGGATATGAATATTATCCCAGAGGCTGGGCTATTAATAAGTGGACACACACACACACATAAACATACAGTACACACAACTCCTACTGTGGAGTTATGAACAATAACAAGGCCGCCACTGATCTCTATGGATGAACGGCTTAGAGTGGCGTTGAATAAGTGTTGAGGGAATCAGGACCCATCATCACACACACATATACACTCACAGACACACACACACACACACACACACACACACACACACACACACACACACACACACACACACACGTTCCATTCACGGGGAATTCCATGTCATGTATGGCCTACGGCAACAGCGGTCCAGAGTCAGCGGTGGTGAAGGGACCTCATTGTTCATAGGACAGAGGCCAGGCTGGTTTCTGGGACATTGCACCACCCTAACAATCATGGAGCGGGGTCACATGTCACATGACAGACAGAGCAACGGCTTTTCAAGGATTTGAAGGGAATGGGGACATAGGGGTTAACAAGGGGCTGTGGTGTTAGAACTTGTCATGTGAGTCTGTCACTAGACTGTCACACATGCTTTAGCAAATCTGAGCTTTATTTTTACGTTTCATGGAAACATTTTACGACTTATTTCTGTTCTGCATTTTGACAAAGTCGACTCCGGCAACAGAGGAAGCATTGTATCGAAAAGGAAGACTCTGATTCTGAGTGGGATAAAACAGGGTGTTGGCAGACGAACCAAAAGAGTTGATAAAGTTTCCTATCCTTCGTATATAAGCTTGCATTTGAGATACTTTGTGAATGTAACAGTAAAAGTTGCAGCCCTTTAAAGAACATCTTCTGCTATTTTTTGCCTGGCAAATGTTCCCCTACTTGCTCCGATATTGGAGCTCTGCTTTTTGAATGCCCCGGCTGAAAGCAGCCATAAAGCTCATACATTAAAAAAAAAGAAGTTTCCAGGAAAAGCAGCTGTGGCAGGAAATAGAAAATAAATCTGGGTGCATATATCCATTATCTGGGCACGTTATCGTCAGAAGGGAGTCTGTAGAGAGAGAGGGGAAAAAAACAGGCTGGGTCTCTATGTGCGCCGGAAGATAGTGGAAACCAATTTTCACCTCCTCCTTCCTCATCCCCAACACACTTCTTGATTCGGCCCCCTCGCTAACTCTGCACAACCAGGACTAAATCATTTCATCTAAATAAGCCAGCAAAATGTTTTACACCTCTGCATATTACTGAGTGGCGATAAGGTGCTGGTTCACCAGTCCGTGCAAAGAATCTCTCCTTTTTCCCTTTTTCTGTCCGCTCCGTGGCCCCTGACAAAGATGAGCAGGACTGTAAGCTTCTGTGCAATGCCGAGGCTGCGGAGATAGGAAAGTGCAAAAAAAAAAAAAAAAAAGAAGGGCTGAGAGTATTTTAAAACCCTGCCATTTCTTATACCCTCGACGATAAAACAACAGACAAGCTATATTTTATGTTTGCGTTAAATATTCCCATGTGCGGCACCTCTATGACAGCTTATTCTCGGGCAGATTTATCACAACCCTTATCTGCTCAACTCACCAGACAAAGGCGAGGCGCAAGGCTTACAGTGTAGCACGCTGATGCCTGAGGCGCAAGACAAAGCATACAATCAATACAAATCTGCAGTCTATACATTGAACAGGAGTGGGTTGACACACATCCTTCCAGCAGCAATACATCAAAACTTTTTGTCTAATTAGCTCCCTGTAGAGCATTATATGTCTACCAATTCACTCATATCTCTCACTGTGCTTTGCTCCAGAGAAAACCGCACGCTGTCCACACTCTAAGTGTTGTTTCTCTTTGTTGTCCTGATGAAGGGAATCTAATAATGAAGTAGTACAGATTTAAGGAAATATATAATTAGTCCTAACACCACTTAATCAATGCTTTTCATCCAATTCATCATGGGACACAATTTATTCTTAACTCTGTGATCTACTACAGTTCAATGAGCGGGATCAAACCTCTCCCAGTGTTAATGCCAAGACAGCTAAAGCTCTACCTGCCGGAGCTACTTTGATGTCATTACATGTTTGCCCAATAGTGTCTCTGCAGGATTGGTTTTTTTAATGTTGAAGTTTAAGGGCACACAGCCGGTCTCGGGTTTTTTGGCTGCGGAGCAAAACTGAAAAGTGCCGATGTGTGATCCAAACGGGTTCATAAACCCTAGTTCATGACCCGAGATCCTATTTTTGGAAGCAATGCTGCTCAGTACAATAATCATGTGTGCTGAACACAAGATGGGTTTTATGTCCATGTTGTTCATTACTATGTCATAAATGTAAATCCTTGAAAATCCCCATGAAATCATGTTTATGGTTTAATTCTTTGTCTAATGCGCTTCCTGTAAGAATTCATGTGGAAACAAGTACCACGTCTACCACGGACTGTATCTAAATATGAGGTTTATCTGCATCAAAGAGAAAAAAAAGTAGCAGTGGAATGTCTATCCTCTGCCATCAAATCTTGCAGAAAAAGGCAGAAATATGGATGTGTGTCTTTTTCTTGATAATGTTTTTAAAATTAAGTTGGGTAAGCCACTGATTGAAATGCACATGTGCAGAAATATACTGCTCTACACTAATACACATTCAGACATCTCCACCTGGAAGCTGCCCAGTTCAACAACAGTCTCATCCACTGAGCAACCCCACTGGAGCCAGCAGGGGTTAAGTGCCTTGCTTAAGTGTACCTCAGTGATGGTTTCTCTCCCCCAGTCTAATTTATCCTTCCTGTCCAAGGATTGACCCGGCTTACCTTGCGGTCAAAAGTTCACTCTTGTAACCTTTGGGCCACTTTCCTTTTTCTTTTTCTATGTATGGTTGCATGTGTCAGACTGTCTCTGGGAACAAAAGGGAAATAGAAAAATAACATTTGCCTCAGGCTCCCAGTGGTGCAACCACAGCGCCTTGCTTCAATAAAGATCTTATACATACATGCCAGCAGATGGACTCTCTTCCTGCCTGAAAACATCACTGCATATCTCACAGCTGTCCTGAAGGATTCTGGGCTGTTAAGGGTGAAAATGAAAATAGTTTCTGTCTTTGTCTGGAGCCAAATGCATTTGGGGATTCAGTCTGAGAAATGCACTCACCTTTCTTCATTTTCTCCCAAAAGGGAAAGTGTGAGTGACTAGATACTGGTTAAGGAAGATTACACCAGAGGAAAATGTCAGTGAGACTACTCCACGCTGTCACTAAAAGGAAGTATGACCGTGCGTGCATCAGCAGAAGAGAGAGAAAAAAAAATTACAAGGCTCAAGCTCTTGGGCCCTCTTCAAGTGTCTGACTGATCCTGATTTTAATTCAGTGCAATAGCATCGTCGGGCAGATGACTAATTTAGTGAAGCTCCCAGCCAACGCGCACTATGTTCAAAAGCATCTGTCAATTCAAGGAAAGATATGAGAAAGTAGCATATGTAAGCATATTCAGAGGAGTCAAAGTGTTTGCTAAAAAACTAAAGTCGGCTTTTCAGAACAGATTTGCAAAGAAATATTGCATTAAAGACTCCTTATCTCTTGTTGTCCTGGTTATTCCTGCATTTATCTCTGAACGTTTCACAAAAACTCCCCTGACCTCAAAGTTATCATTTTTTCAGACTCTTATGCTACTCTTGTACAAAAGGCTTGATGTGTACTTTATCGAGGGTTTTCATTCTTCCTTTTTCTTTTATTATCCTTCATAGCTGACCCTATATTTACCCTAGCATATGTCACATGAGTAGGTAAATCTATTGAATTTATAACATGTTGAGATATCATCCTTTAAATAGCAATATCTGTATTCCTGAGATGCTGCCTCAGATCTTAACTTTAACCTCTTGACTGCAGTCCTTTGGGTGTACGGAGAGAATCTGCATCCACCACTTCACAAGCACATATTCATATTTGTAAAAACAAATGCTGTTTTCCTGCGACATAGACTGCTATGACTGCAGATGTTGTGATGCTACAATGTGGCAAGGATGAAGAGGAACCTCTCAGAGGGACTTTTTTTTAATTTGGAGCCTTAATCTATTTGGCACATTAGAAGTCTCCTTTGTGTCTCTGCAGTTCAGTAACACTCAGAAATGTGAGCAGTTTATTCCAGGTCAAATAAACTATTATAGGTTGATCATTATACCAGAGAATCGTACTGAAAGGTATGCATTAGAATACAACAATATTGAATAGAACAACTTTGAGGCGATTGAACTCCCATTTAGTGCTACTTTCTTTTTTTACATCGCTACTATCACTGGCCAATTATTGGAACGTTTTACATTTCTCTGACACATGGTGATATCTACAATTTAAGATTTCAAAAACACAACATGTCATCATCTTAATAAGAATTCATTGCTGGATATTAAACTACCCAACAGTGTATGAAAGAATTCCAATTAGCTTCACCTAACATGTTCCTTACACTCGACTGCATCTGTTATAATGAAATCACACAACGATCTCAGGGGTCACTTTCTGCAGAATAACTACTGACTTCAGAATGACTACTTTGAAAACTTTTACATAACACTTTAATACTGGGTATTTAAGTCTTATGGAAGATTTGTGGCTTGTAAAATGTATACTTTTTCTACTTTGAACACTGCAAATAAATCATGTGTTAGACCACCAATGGGTCATCAATCAATTACTTTTATTGGCTTACTATCAATAGCATCAATGCATATACAGTAGTGGGTCTGCAAAATGAAACAGAGACCGCTTTGTCGGAGGCAGAGGACAGAATGAATCTGTTTTTTGGCCAAATAAGGTTAAAAAGGCATGTGACATCATCCCTGCGTGGGTAATTGTTGGAGTGGATGTTGTGCTCTGTCATGTGCACTCAATATCATTATGACAATGTTGTGTAACAGAACAATGTGAACACTGAAGAGACCGTGTATTCATACACAGTCATTCTGTGCAACATCTACACTAACTTTTAAGCATCTGGTTGCTGGCGGGGCTCAGTTTTAGTCTGCAGTATTGTTTTTTTTTTCCTTTTTTTTCTGCTATTTTGCTAATTGCTTCCTCATTGTCAAAACCTATATGTTACATTTTGCCACTGGCATGTTAATTGAAGAATTGCTTTGTACTGAGAAATGGCTGACTAGTCATGTTCAGCCACTAGCAAGACTATGCATATAGGGGTCAAATCTGAGAACCATCTGTGACGCTGTCTGCCTGCAAAAATAGTCTGTGCAAGAGCAGGAAGAGTGTACCTGCCACAGCACATTCACCAAATGTAATGATAGCATAGCATTTTCAAAGGTCTGTGCAATCTGCAGTTTTAACCATCCCACACAGATTCTACAAAAGTTGGAAATGTGGCTGCACAAGATTGCGTGACACCCTGTAACATATTCTGATAAAAAAAAAAAGGTCCAGAGATGCAGCACTAGCCTCTCTTCCTTACCCTCCCCCCTTTTATGTGTGGAAAGGAGAGGCAATAGGATGATACTTTAGGTCAGAAGTCAGGTTTCAAATTCCAGCTAGTGAGTGCACATAGCTTTTTTAAAGTGTCCATATAGCTGGGGTCAAACTTTAAAGCCTATATTTATTTATTTATCCTCTTTTTTTTTTTTTTTTATTCCCACTTCGTCCTCACTCAGTCTAAGCTTTTGCTGCTGGCTTGAAAAACGGAGTGGACAGATTAAGCTGAGTTAGGCCTACTTTCCATGGATGTGTTGGCGTGGCACTTTGAAATCCACACTAACCCTCTCTCCTTTTTCTCTCTACTTCTGCAAAAAAAACAAAAAACAGTTAAGAGTTGACACATCTGTACTTCTTGAACTGGAAGGTGGCCGGAGATTAACAAATGGAAGTGTCACTGCAAATAAAGTCAGCTCTAGCAACAATATTTTAAAAAATATCATAAAAATGCTGTTACAAAAGTGTTTCCCCCTGTCTAATATTTCAAAGATCCCCACAATTTACACGACATTTGAAGTATTTAAATGTGTGTTATGGTTCTGGTGGTGATGTTGATGAGGATGAAGATGGTGAGGGTTAGGACATCCGAGTTTGTCGTTTTTTCCGTCGATTTCACTTCAGACGGCGCAGATTTACTGAGCAGGTTTTGTCGTAAATTTGCTGTTCAGCTGTTCGTGCTTTTACACATCCCACCAATTTAAGCTCTGTTCAGTTACACCTGCTTTGACTGCTTCAATAACCAGAATTAAATCCCAAGATGAAGGTAAAACTGTAACTATCATATCAACAAATTGAATGGTTGTGAGTTTGTGCTATTCTTTAGATGGCTGTTGTTTGTTGTAGCTACTAATGTCAGACAGCTGCCCTGTTCTGGCTCACTATATTTGAAAAGAAGTGATCTGAAACTAATTAAAGGCTCATGTATACCTAGAGTACCATGTCTGGTTGTTGTAATGAGTCCTCCTCTCTTCATACTCTGCTGTGTGTCAGTCTTTTTAGTCCTGATTTGAAATACTGGATGCAGTAAAACCAGCAAATCTGTTAGCTTCTTAAAATATACAACTTGGCATTATAATCAGCCGCAGCCCTCGTTTACAGGCAGCGCTGATTAGAACTGGCTCACACACGGCAGCTTGACTGAAACAGATCCCAGTTTACACACAATGTCTTATCACAACATCACAAGAGGCAGAACAAACATACGAATGAAAAACAAGAAAGAAACCGTCTCTTTCAAACATTTATTATGAAATTATAAAGGTTGAATAGCACTGTTCAAATAAAGCTTTTTTTTTTTTTTAAACAGAATGGGAGTTGCATTGTACTGAAGAACTGGCAGCAGTTTATTTCAGATGTAATTAAAGTGTACCCAGCAGTGTGGAGAAAGAAAGAAAAAAGAAAAAAGAAAAAGAAGGGCAAATAAATAAATGAAAAGAAAAAATATAAACAAGTCCATTATTGTTTACCACAGCACATTAGGCAAGATTACCAGGAGTTCAATTTACATGAAACATCTCATATATACAAGAAAGATTTACATTAATGAGGGTTACACAGTCTCTGTGAGCGATGGGGCCCGGTGGCAAAGCAGTCAATGGCAGTCACATTTCAAGTCAAGTGAGGCTCTTTTGCTCGAGGGCGTTTTTTTGGCTGGCGACGCCATTATCACCACTATTAGTCTAGACACTGGCACACGCTAGTGACAGAGCAGCGGCCTGTGTGTCACTTGACACAACAACCCGATGACAAGGATGCGTCTCCCTCTGGGTTTGTCATGTCAGGACACACAGCACCACTTTGCCCATTTTTTTTATTTTTATTTTTTACAAATACACACCCCCACACCTCTCTCTCTCATGATGATATGGGGGAGAGTGGAAACAGAAAGAAATGGGGGCTGTGTGCTTCATCTGTCACAAATGATCAGAACACAAAGGTGAACACACCCCTCTGTGATTTAACATTGCATGTAACGGCATTGACCCCGATAAAACATGGGTGAAAGGTGTGGGTTGGAGACAGGGGAGATAAGAAGTGGGTGGAGGGAGGGCAATGTGAGGGGTGGAGAGGAGAGATGGGGTTGTTTAGGTTGGGGTGGGAGTAGGTAGTGGGGGTGGGAGTAGGTAGTGGGAGTGGGAGTGGGGGGGGGGGGCATTCAAACAATGAAGTAGCATCATAACTTCATCTTTTTATATCACTTTTTTTTGACAAGCAAGTAGTCAAGAAACATTTTCTTCCACCCTCTACTCTTCTTTTGAAGGTAAATTTGAGAGAAGTCACTTGAGATGTGGATAGCATTAAGTGTTTAAAGCTGCAGTTTGTCTTTTTCTCATCATGCAGTGTTAGAAAAAAAAATATGAAGCTAGTATGTCAACTTGATTGATTGCCTGAGATAAATGGGAAATGTGTTTTGTGGATTAGTGAAAACATGGAGATGAATTAAGTAATGACAGTTGCACAAAAGCCAAAATGACTTTGTGTTTTCTTTTTGTGCATGCACAACATTAAACTCCACAAAGCAAACCCCCTGAAGATTGATCATCAATCAATTTGCTTTGAAAAATTGCAGAAAATGGATGATGAATTTGAGATGAATGGGTTTGCCGGCAAAATGTGATGGACAAACAACAAACCAAGAGAGAGAGAGCAAAAAAATGCAAACACATGAACGACCTTTTGATATATGACAACATTTGTCATAATCAAAAAGCGGTGTTGTTTATTTCTGACAGGAAAAAAAGAGCGTAATGATGAGGACAGTTGAAGGAAAATGGTTGAAAATGAAATGACAAATTGATACAATGTGCACAAAAAAAATCAAATGTAATTCCTGGTAATTTGCCTTCATCTGTGTTTTGGCAATCATGTCTCTGGCAGTTAAAGAAACAAAAAAAGGGGGGAAAAAGGCTTTATATGAATAAATAAATATGTTAACAATCAGTAGCACTTCATTTTTCTTAACAGTGGAAAATTTAAGCATATACAGCGGTGTAAATGAACTCCATAGTTCAGCCAGTGTAACAACAGGGAGCTTTGATTTATTTTGTTGTTCTGTGCAGACACAACTGGATTGCCCCCTTGGGGCAATAATCTACTCTCGTAGTACTCACAACCACTACCTTAATACAGCCCGCTATCCATTTCATTTCCTTTTACCCACCTAGACATCGAGGACATGACGAGTTTCTTAAAGAATACAAAGTTCTCTGCAGTAAAGAGCCCTGCAAATCCTCCACTGATGATTTAAAGCTTTGATAGATACTTCACTCCGGGACTTATTGGCTTACGATCTCCTGATAGCTACATTTGTTTTGAAGATCTGCTACGTTTTACTCAATATAAGAGAATGTAGCGCAGGTGTTTTCTTCTTGCATCTACCAGAGGTTTGCTCCATCATTTATCTGATGTTGGAAACAGGCCCAGTTTTTCTGTAACAAAGAATTAGCAAAAAGTGTAAAAAAGAAGTGGTACATTTGTTGCCTGTATAAGTAGATATCCAGTGTATGAAATGTTAGTATGCAGAGAAATCCCTGCTACTTTACAAGTTAGTGCTCTTATTTTGAAGGGGAACTTTTCAATCCACTGGAACATCTTCATTCCAAAGTGTCATGAGGATGTACAGCATAAGAGATCACAAACACAGCATCCCAGAGAAGTGACAGGATAGCTGAGGAAAAGGATGTATGATCACAGTCGGCAACAATCACTGGCCTCTCTCCATCTTCCTCTTTCGGAGCGCCAAACTCTGTGTCAGCACAACCCAGAAGATATTGCAACAGACTTTTCCCCTCAGGTGCAACATTGTCATAGTTCATTAATCTTCTCAAACTTCTCCCGCTGCCATCAGCCCTCGTACGTACTACTAATCCCCTTATTAATGTGGCAAATGAACCTGCACAAGAAGGACGACTCCCCCAAGGCTCCATAATTACAATGGTCTGTACAAACTCCTGTTTGCGTAGAATGTCCATTCATTACAATGCACTGACAAGACAACACCTGGAATACTCTGCCAAAGATTCCCTGCTCTTCCTCACTGGTCTAACATTCATCCTGCATTTAAAATTGAATACCACGTCTGCTGTAATATTTAATGGATTTCTTATTTATTGTGACTGATACTGTAACACAAGACTGCCTTTTTTTTTACTGCAGTGGTCACAACAAGAGGGGAAACGATACTAGAGGAGGATGCAAACAGAAAGAAAGGAAAGAAAAAAAAGTATTTTTATTAAGACAGCTTCATATGCATATGCTGTCTGTTGTTCTATATGTGCTGTATCTATAGAGAATCTGCATAAAAAGGGAAGCTGTTATACTGATTCCCCAGAGCTCTAAGGCAGGATTTGTGCTGTAGGAGGGGACATCAGAGCAGTGCTGGATGACTGAACTGTAGGTGTACACAACCTTTTCGGTGCTTGAATCATTTCTGCCATGCAAGAAAAACACTAATAACCCACAACAATTGCGCCTTTCTGCAAATAATGTGTACAGGCCACATGGCTGCACATCTATGAGCCTCCAGATAAGGCCCATAATTGTGTATCCTTACATGTGATATATATTAACATAACAAAGAGAAGGGGGGGGGGGGGGGGGGGGGTGGGATGGATGAAGGATCTTCTGTATCTTCAAGAGAGTATACAAATACATCTATATATGCTCAATAATGCATGATAGAATAAACAGCCTTGTTTTCAGCCCCATTGGGCATATTCAATGTTAATGGTGAGGAGAGAAAGCTTAAATAATGATTTTGTCGATTAAGCATATTGTATACATCATGGTGGTGACTACACTTTCAAACCCTGCACCTAACCCTGCACTAACCATGTTAGCCACGTCCAACAACACGAGCCTTGGGATCTGATGTGCAGTACATGGTTAATGCGTAGCCACCGGGCTCGTGTTGTGTTAGTGAACCCCGTCTGTGTCTCCTAGTAAGACCACCAAAAGGCAGAAAGTAAGACTGATGGTGAAACGGCTATGATTAGACTTAATTTCTTAGATGCTTGTGTTGCCTTGTGAAACTAGGACAGTGTTTTCATGCCCCCCCCCCCCCTCCCCTCAGTGTTGTTTACACTAATGTAGGTCCCTGGAGGGTAAATAATAAGTAGGATGAAAAAAACAGAAAGAAACAGCAAGGATTGCTTCCATCGCTATCAGCAAAGTTTGGGGTCTCTATAAATCTGATTTCACCAGGCGTTTGTCTGTGATGACGGTGCTGTAGATGTCTGCCATTTCTATTTCCATAAGTGCTGTATTCTCTGAGAGGGAGACACCAATGAAACCTTCACTTCTGCTCTTTCCTGCTTCTTGTCCTATGCCTTCCGTGTTTATACATTTTCCATCAGTTTCCTAAAGTATTGATCGCTGCTGATGGTGCAAACAAGTGACTCTTAAAAGCTGGAACAAAATGGCTTTTCAATTCTTGGAGAGAAGGTCAATTTTAAAAGCTATTCCTTTTCGCTTTAAACATATAGGTCTGTTGAACATCCTCTTCCACTTAATTGCTTATTCCATGTCACTTCCAGGCAAAACTAGATAAGTGATATAGAAAACAAGGAAAATGCTTAATCTTTCCAGTACCTAAGTAGAGCTGTATTTACTGTAGTGTAACTATTTAGCATCTTGCTAAACGTATTGCACATCAAGCCAGATTTGAAATCTGAAATAACTTTTAATAACTTTAAATGATATTGACTTATTTTTGTATCTGTTTGTAAGAGGAATCTTTGAATAATGCAGTACTTATCTACCAAAGCGCTTCTGCTCTGCAGGAAATATGATATTATAATCCTCTGATATTACCTTTCGGATATAATGTCTGTTTAAAGATTCATTCAAAAGGTAATTGGTATTTTTGGGGCTTTTGCCTTCTTCTTTTTTTTCTCGGAAATTACACTTAATCTCCGTCTCTGTCTTTTTTCCATACGCGGGCAGGATTTGGGACAAACGGGGATGAGCGTCCAATCATCGATGCTCATGAAATGGAGATGACGTCCACATGTCAATACAGATGGTTGCGTTGTGCAAAACAATCAAAATATGGATGTAATTGATAACATGCTCTGCTTAACCCAGTAAGTCATGTCAGTACAGTCTAATCAGTTAACCACAATCAATAACTGCCTATCATGGAGATGTTTTGGAAGAATTATAACCAAGACCTGGGCTAGGACACTCAGGAGCCTTTATTACAAATCTCCAAAGATAGACATTAGCTAATAGCAGGAAGGTAGAAATTACTTTTTGGTCTCATAATAAGTATATTGAGATAAGAAAACAAACCTTATTGTGCAGTCAAATATATAAGTGCATATTTCTCTTGGTTATTCACAGGTATTGCTAAACAGGGCGTCATCTCAAATCTTTTACTTGCTATGGCAGTGAGTTTTGTTTATAACTACGCGTACAAATACTGTATTACTTCTCTGACATGGTTATAGGAATATATTTTAAAGAGTATGTTTCATGCTCCAGCTGTTAAATAGTTGAGACAGTATTGGGGATAAAAAAGGTGCCGTGATTGACAACGCTCTAGTAGCTGACTGTTTTCTTTCATTAAAAGAGTGAAAGAAAGAATTCTAGAAATAACTCCAGGTTAAATTTAACCTTCCTCCTATAAGGATTACATTTATATTATAAACAAGTACATCGAAATGTATCGATCAGTGTACACTACATTTCAGACAAACATGTGTGAGCCAAAGTATCAGCAGCAGTGAATTATTTATATTATTGATGGCACTATACACAACACACTGGCTCTGTTTGTGTGCGTCTTTGAATCATTTGTCAGAATTATTGATTCCAATAAATCTTGTGTGGAATTGTGGGATGACTGAGCGAATCAATGAAGTTGTGCTTACAGTATATTGTCATAGCTCATGTGTCCTCCACTAGGGTTGAATACCCTCCCCCTCCCCCCCCCACTCCTCTGTCTCTCCCTCCCTTCTGCCACCATCACCCATTTCATCCCCTCGTCTCCTCTCTCTCACACAAACACACACACACACACAGCGCCTTGCGAATGACGCCAAACTGAATGCCTCTTTTGACTGCTACCTCTCACACAGAAACGCATTAAATGCAACCCCAGATGCAGTGACCCGGGGGTATGCGTCGATAGGACTCACACAGTGTCACCCCTGTAATTCCACCCTCTCTCTTCCGGATAGATCTTATCACTCATCCCTAACTGCCATTATCAATCTTCCCCTGTGCAGCCTCTACATCATTAGGCGAGAGTATTTCACTAAGAACACCGACATAGGTTTCACTCCTTTCTTCTCCTCCCTCACATTTAGAAGTCCACTGCAGGTTGGCCGAGTGCCAGGCTGTGCCATGCAGCTCAACACTGCCACCTAAAGTTTCAGTACCACCACCCGTCAAGCCTGACCCACTGACAACACTCTCTCTGCCTTCCTTTTTTTTTTCTCCCCGCCCGCACTCGCTCTCATCCCTCTTCTCTGCTGCTCCCTGTATTTGTCCACGTGTGCTCCTATCAGATTAGAACTGTGTGTTGTGTAGTGCCGCTTTATTAACAGAAAAATTAATAAGGCTTTGATAAAAAAGCAGCATGGATTACGTTGAAATTCGAGGCTCATTATTGGCTAATCCTTTTTGAATTGGATGTGTATCAAGTTCCAGACGAGCTTCACTCAGTTCGCTAGTCGAAAGGGGGCAGTTAATTCAAGCTTAGATGATGTGGCAAAGCCTACAGTGACATTCACAATACAACCGCAGCGCACTAATTATTGGCTGTTGATATTGCTGCAGGTGTTGTAAGAGTCTTTTGTGGTAACTATACACACCAAAACAAACAAACAAACAAAAAAAAAACATGAACACACTCAGAGTTTTGTGAGGATAGAGGTGGAAAGTCAACTAAGTTGTTTTTTTTTTTGGCAAATGTGTGCAGCATTTTATCGATGAAGGAAACAGTAATCGGAGTAGATAGGCAAGAAAAAAATGTTTCTTTCACAAAGAACATTGAGTCACAATTAATGATATGTTGGTACAGTTTACCAGTGATCTAACCTCAGTTCTTCTGAAGAGATAAAATAAGGCAAGGCAATCACTCACCCACTTGCATTCTGTTAAATACGAATTAAATAGATAGTAATGACAAAATAGTAGTCTATAATTAATCCCCCCCAAAATGGTGCACGTGATTGTTGAGTCCATTAATTAGCAGTTGCTCAAGTTTCTTTTCTCTCTTTTTCCCCCCAACTTTATGTTTGAGAAACGGTGGAACTTTCTGAAGCAGTTTTTCTCAGAACTCTTTTCTACTGCTTCACAATAAGTTAGAGTGAGTCTCTAATCTAGACTGGCACTTTAGCACTGTGGAACAGGGCAGTTATAGGCAGTACTTATAGACCAGTAAAAGTGCTCTTTTACCTGCTGTCTGGTGTGCATGGGCCCCTTCGTCTTGAATCCTCCTTGGGAACTGCACTCTGAGGCACTGAAGTGGTCGGAGCTCGTTGAGGACCTCTTGGAAAGGGTGTCGCAGCCCCCGACAAATGTGTTATCCAATGGGAGCTCCTGAATCACGTGGTGTTTCTTCACTGAGACCGGCGTGTCTGCCTTGAGGTGGAAGGCCGACTGCGGCGAGGCCGACTTGTAGTGCCGGGCCAGGTCTGGGCTGCTAGGTTTGAAGGTCGTGGTTGGCGTGGCATTCCAATCAAAGCGTCCAATCCCTTGCTCCTCCAGCTCCGTCGGCAGGCTGATGGTTCCGTTGATCGGCTCGTGAGCGGGGTCGTCAGGTTTGTTCCCCTCGATGGTCACAAAGTTGAGCAAGGAGCTTTTTGGGGATTTCCTTTTCTTGCGCTTCTTCTTCTTGTTCTGCTTGTTCTCAGTGTTAGGTGACATCCACTCAGCTCCCTGTTTTTTCCTCTGTGCAGCTTTGAACCTGGAAGCGTGGCGGCAGCGCAGCAGCACCGTGACAAAGATAACAATAATCACCACTAAGGCCCCGGTAACAAAGGCTATCATTATGGTTAAATAATCACCACTTTGATAAGTTTCACTGCTTTCACCGATGTTGCGGTCAATTGGGGTTTCCATAGTGCGTCGGATGAGGTCATAGATGAGTGTTGAGTTGCCCACAGTGTCATTTACATATAGGAATACCAGCACCAGAGTATGAAGAGATTTAGGATATCCCAGGTCACTTATATTAACCACTAATCTGTGTAAGCCTATGTCAGTCACTGCTGGTTTTTCCTCCAGAGTTATATTCCCTGTGACAGGGTCAATTCGAAACAGACCTTTGTTGTTCCCACTCACGATGGTGTATTTCAGCTCTGCATTCATCCCTGTATCACCATCCACTGCAAACACTTCTGCCACCACAGATCCCGGGATAGAGGACAGAGGGACCAGCTTGAACGATGTGTTGGAGGGGGGGTAGATGACGATGGGGGTGTTGTCATTCACATCAATGACGTTGATGGTCACCTTGGCAGCTGAGGAGCAAGGGGGCCTGCCACTGTCCACAGCCCTGACATCAAAGGTGTAGGAGCTCTGTTGCTCCCTATCAAATGACACATTAGATTTGATCACCCCAGAGTAAGGATCCAGGATAAAGTTCTCATTGTCATTCAGTATGGAAAGAGAAACAGCAGCATTTTCTCCAGCATCTGAATCTGTCACAGTTATAACTCCCACTGTGCTGTATTTAGGAAGATTCTCAGACACAAAGAACTGAAAGTGGTTGTGAGTGAACTTGGGGTTGTTATCATTTTCATCCAGTACAGTTACAATAACTGCCGCCTGGGTTTGCAGAGGGGGTGTCCCATTATCTCTTGCAGTTACAGTGAAGAGAAATCTGTCTTGATCTTCCCGATCGAAAACTCTGGATGCAGTCAGGACCCCAGTTCTGCGGTCAAGATCGAAGAATGATGCATTCGGTCCCAGCTGATAGACTATCTCAGCATTTTTGCCACTGTCCTCATCTGTGGCGCTAAGAGTAGTAAGGAACAGGTCACGTTTGTTGTTTTCCATGACAGCCAGCTCAATTACTGGCTGAGTGAAAATAGGCGGGTTGTCATTCTCATCCTCTAGTCTCACTCTCACCAACGCAGTTTGATTCAAGCTCGGTTTCCCCGAGTCCGAAGCTACAATTTTAAAGTTGTATTCCTTTGTTCCCTCATAGTCGAGCAGAGCAGATGTCTCTAACAGATACTGGTTGTCATACACAGCTTTGAGATGGAAGGGCACGTCCTTCTCTATGAAACAAATGACCTTGCCGTTGATGTCGGTGTCTTTGTCCGACACCGTTATGAGAGCAATCTTGGTATTGATGGGATCCTTCTCAGAAAGAAAAACAGTGCCATTAATGGGACTGATTATGTATCTCAGGTCAATATTAGGTGGATTGTCATTAACATCAGTCACATTTATAGTCACAGTAGCCCTGGCAGGACTGGAGCTGCCATCACTGGCTAAAACAGAGAGCTTATGAATAGCAGTCTCCTCTCTGTCCAGAAGCCTCTGCACTGTAATAAGGCCAGATGTTGTATTTAATGCAAAGAGTCTCTTTGTGGCAGGAGACACCTGAGTCCCAAACACATAACGTATCTCTGCATTAGCCCCTATGTCTGCATCTGAGGCCTGAAGCTGCACCACAGACGTGCCAATAGCGGAGTTCTCTGGTATATGCACTTCTATCTGACCATCTTTGAACACAGGCTTGTTATCATTGACATCAGTTACTGTTACTTGAAGTATAGCAGTGCTGGATTTCTGTGGGCTGCCACCGTCCTCAACTTTGATCTTCATCACATACGTATCCTTCTGTTCTCTATCCAGATTCTGCTGCACAATGAGCTGGGGCCACTTCTCCCCCTCAGGCGTTTCCACTATGTCTAAGCCGAAGGCACTCTGCCCATTGATCAGCTCGTACTTGTGGACACTGTTGGGGCCAGTGTCTGGGTCAGTGGCAGAAGGAATCGCAAAGCGGCTGTTAATGAGCGTGTTCTCTGGGATTGAGATGTTGATCACAGGGGACGGGAACATGGGGGCATTATCATTTGTGTCTTTCACAATTATTTTGATCTTAATCAGCCTGAAATAATCATTAGGCAGGATGACCACTTCAATTTCAAAGGAGCACTCGCTGTCCTCAAAGGAGGGACCGGGGCACAACTTCTCTCTGTCGATTCGGTTTGATGTTGTAAATATCTCACCCGTGCTGCTCAGAACACGTACCAGCGGGTTATCTCCTGCTTTGGAGACGAGCCGGTACACCAGATTAGCACTTGCTCCAGTGGCAGCATTTGTATGGGAAATGTTTAGGTCCTTTGGTATGTTTCCAATGAGGACATTTTCTTGCAACTCCTCTCTGATGGGGTAGATTAGCTCTTGGGCTATTGAAGGATCTAGCCATATGCAGGCAAGCAGGGCGCCCAGCAGGTAATAGTCTTTTAGATCCATGACTTTGTGAATATGTTTCCAGCCTTTGCAACTCAAGGATTCTTTCTATGCAACACTGTCACAGGCAGTGACTCCTTGCATGTGATGGCAGGAATCTTCCACGGACAAACCTATGAACACATGAGTATGTGAGTTTCTTTTCAGTGAAATTACTTTGCCATGCAGTAATACAATTTATTCAACACACATTTAAACATCCCACAGTCAGCTGTTTTATCCACTTTTTTTTTTTCTTTTTTTTTTTTTTTTTTACTTCTCACTATTTAATTTACCCAAAGGCCATAATCAACAATTCACAGGAGAGGGAAAACAACCTACAAAAACACTGCAGCAACCATTAAGGCAAGCCATTCATGTCTGTTGCTCCCTTTTTCTCAAATTCTCCACATTTCAATATCACTCAGAATTTACAGCCTTAATCCCTCATGGGCACAAAACTTCACAACACATTACACTGTCTTATTAATTTTACACTTAATTTGGCAAAATTAAAGAGCTGTGTGTGGGCTGTAGACGAATGAAAACGCATGAATGAAGCCTACTAAATAAGCTCAGTCAGATTTTCAATTCTTATTTGGCATCTGAGACCTATTCATATGGTACATACCCGAATCCGTTACAGCGCAGGAGAAAAACTGGAGTGTGTCAGCTCATAGTCTTCTCATCCTCTGTGCCTGCGAGCTTCTTCGGGTAAAAAGATATCCTGCTCAGTTAGATTTAGCTTTGTGTCCAGGAAAGAGAAGGAAAAAATAGTCGCCCGCAGGAGTAATCAGACTCTAGAACAGGTTCTGGGCAAAAGCAGCCGGTTGCACAAACTGGGGTAAATTGGAGCTTGCATATGTCGCAGTTCCGTTTCCCCCATTTAACTTCAGGAATGGTCAGGATCTAATAATAATTGTGCGACCTGCGGTGATTGCGGTGATCAGCGTTGCTCTCCAGCAGATACAGCCAGGTGGTCAGTGGTTTGCGGCGTCTTCCATTAGAGCGCGTCCCAATATCAATGCTCATCTCCCGCACACGTCCCAAGAAAAACCGGCGTTTTTTTTTCTCCCTGGCGGTTACCTGTGTAGGTAAAGGTGCAGAGGAGGTGAAAGCGAGAGGAGACACTTATGTCCCGTCATGTTCCAAGTTCACGGAGCAGCATCAATAATCAGCCGGCGTAGTCACAAGGTTAAATCTAAAAGAAAGATAATAAAGGCTAAAAAGAGAAATATCAAAGTCGATCCCAGTTGGAAAGCTGCACACTAAGGCTGTTCAGTCAGTGTGGCATGATGCGCAGCGTGTATGTTCCGTTTATCCTTGCACTCTCACTCCCAGAGCAGAATATCTTGCACTAACTCTGTGTAAACCCATAGGGGTGGTGAAGTATACCACACCGACACCCCCACCCCCCCTCCAACCCGCCGACCATCGTCATTGGACACCGCCCCGCTCCTTCAGTGGCGTCGACAGCCCGAGCAGCAACAGGATTGGCCCGGAGTCACGTCACTCACACGGGAAACCGGAGGGGCTGTCCGCGCTGAGATGCTCCGTGAAGATGCTGCAGGCTGCAGAGAGACGCTTAACCAAAAAACCCCGAGGCTGGAGGGGAGGGAGGAGGGTGATGATGACGAAGATGATGATCATGAAGAAGCTGCTCGTGCTGCTGATGATAATATAGGGGAAGAAAGAATATCTGTCCTCTAGCTTTTTGTTGGATTATTTAAAGGTACATAGCGGGCATTGGCTCTGAAGGGACGCATCAAACGCACGAGCCAACCTGTTAGGCTGCAGTCAGGTAGGCTGCGTTAATTGGGGTGGACATGAAAAGCCATGAGACTGAAGCACATCAGAGGGGAAAAAAAGGATGCAGTATAACGGGATGCAAGTCAAGAATAAACACAGGCATATACAATACAAGCCTTGTGTGAGAGTCCCTAAAAATTGCTCTCCAAACAGAGAAGCCGTTGTCTAAGCATGTTTGCACGCGCTCTGTCCTCCAGACTTCGCACCCTGCAGCCAGTCATCAGCATTTGTCCATAAAGAAATAACCTTGACGGCAACCCCCGTGTCATCAAAGCAACGCAGCAGTAGCGGCTGTGGCGCGAGCTCCGTGCGTATAATGGCTGAATTGCATCTCTTTATAAGTTTACTGCCTCGTGCTGGATCTGTGATGATCCGAGGAGGCTGTGATGTGACTTTGGAATTGCCCATAACCGCGGATGATCTTACTCGACAAGTTTCACAGCAACAAGAGGAGGCTGAACTGTGGGATTTAGTACCAAAACCGACATCTCAGAAGTGATGCAAGGCAACAAGATAACAGCAGGTTTAATCAAATGGAAATGAGACTCAGCTGTACAGAGCTGGGCATCATTTAATACCTACTGCCTCCCAATCATTACTTAATTTCAATGCAGCAGATAACCCTCGATTTCATCCACGGCTCTCTGCCTATGCAGAGGCAAGCTGTTGAGCTCTAAGGCTGAGCAGCCTGCCATGGTGAACACTGCCATCTTGAGGTGCTATACACAAATGCCTAGACTATGTCTGGAGCTTTAAAGCTTCAGAAAAGTACAATCTACACATTTCTGAGCCAAGATTCTGGTAAATTCTTCTTTAGGCAATCATGGGAAATGAACAGCAAATATATGGCCACATGAGTGAGTTGGAAAGAGGCAACATGTGAATGAAGAGACTGCAAAAGTGAGAAGGAGCACCAGAGTTGGGAGAAATGTAAAGGACATGGCACCCACACTGTTGAGGTGAGAATTAGGCCACAAATGTCTCCTGAGAGGCTGGCTTATTGCCTGGTCAGCACTCCATTAGCACAACCAACCCGGTGGCCTGACCTTTCTGTGCCTCTGGTTCCAGCCGTCAGTGTCCTTTGCTGGGAGAGAACAGTGAAAGGGAGTGATCTGTCACTTCACTTTAAAGTCTGACACCCTGATGTGGAGGGAAAAAGTGACAACATAACTGTCTGCAGTGCTGAAACACTTTCTTGCTCTGCTGGCCGGATGGAGTCATTAGAAACTCATCGCCTGCTTTTCCTCACTCACTGAGAGAGAGAGAGAGAGAGTGTGTATGTTTCAGTGTGTGAGTGTGCACTGGGATTTTCTGCTAAATGTGAATTATGTTTCAATTTGAAATAATTTTTCTACCATTTTCCATTCTTTAGTACAAGGAAGATTGTGCAGGGATTAAGAATACTGGACAGAAAAAAACATCATGCGAAGTAATTAAGTCCCTGGTATTGACCGCCAACTCTATTAAACCTTAACAGATTTACTTTGTTATTTTGTGCCATTACTTTATAGAATCTTATTTACAGCAACTTACAAATAAGTACAACTTGAAAAACATTGGAGAGTTGTCCTGGTATTGATAGTAATATCACCATTACCACTATACAGCTGTCTGCCTCCAGTATTGCCTATCAATGCACACATCCAATACCATAACCAATAAGCCCAAAAATTCAAGTAAAGGTAAATTAATTTGTGAGGAAAAACAAACAACAGTTTGATACTAGCAGAGTATCATGTTAGTCAGCAAAGCAAAATGTCAACAGTTAGTGTTTTTCCACCAATATCAAAATTAGAATCTAGAATAAAAAAAATGGTACTTGAACATATAAAAGCAATCTTAATCATCATATCGATGGTTTGTTCTGTGATTATGTGTAACATGACGTTGCCTTAGACACCCAAAATGCCTTAAGTCAGCAAATGCAGCAACTTCCCAGCTCCTTTCCAATTTGAGCCTGTCTCTCAGGTTTGTTATCCTCTTATTTAGCCTGTTTGGAACTGGATGCAGCTAATGTTTCTGCCAGTCAACTTACTGACAAGCGATGAATAATGTAGCATGCTAATATACGCTCTGGGTTCGGTGCTGTACCTCCTCCAATCTCACATTGAAGGGAAGAGCCTAAGGGAAGGGTCCAAACCTAAGGTCTTCTGATTCCCTATATACCAGGTGCAGTCAATCACATTATTCACCTTGGTTGGATTCTCACACGGACTTATTGACTAGTTTGTGCTGTTGAACTGGCTTCATGAATAATACAAGGAACAAATATGTTTATCTTCCGTGTCCATTAAAGAACAAGGTCAAATAGGTAATTTATGTACTTGTATAGTTGCTCCTTCCTTGCGATTTGGTGTCACGACTTCAGTGTTGGTACTCAGCCAAGAAGCAGGGAAAAGCGCTGAAAGCTGAAGTCAGCGAGGAAGGATGCGCTTTTTCTGACTATTACCATTCCCTTAATAAATCTTTTATCAACACCTTACATTTCCATTTTAAAGTTGTTTCTGCTGTATAAAGATTTTTTTTTTTGCACATACCTGGATTTTATATAACACCATCTCACCTTTCAAGGACGTAATAGGGGAGTATTTTCAACTTGAATATCGCACAGGGCTGTAATGGGGTTCTTCAAATTGAAACAGTTTGGAGCTGAGAATCACAAGTTTTAGAAGTCAAATCTAAAAAGTATTTTCGCCATGACGCATTAGATATGCTTTAACATAATTGGGATTATGGCCCTCTCTTGTAACAAGCGAGAAAAACTCTTTTGTGTGAGAAAATTTTCATAAATCAGGGTTCATTTTCGAGCGAGAGAGCTGTTAGAATTCCATCGCTTCTCTTTCCGCTGTGCATGCATGTGCAAAATAATGCAAAGTAATTCAGACAGAACAACTCTAATTATCCAAATCCCTTGTAATATCTAAAAAAAAAAATAATAACATCCCGTATGTCGCAGACAATAGCTGTAATGATCACTCATTTTTACCTTTTACTTCCCACCTCAGTTCCTGCAATGAGATGAGTCACAGATAAAATATCAGCAGATCTATTATCACTTGCTGCTGCTTCTGATAGCGTACTTCCTGCCAGCTAAGCAAGCGTTAGCACACAATCCAAGACTTAAGCTATAATAATACAATCTGTTGACTTAACCAAAAACCCTCCAACATAAACTGTTGTTTCGTTTTGCTTTTAAAAGGGAGATTGCAAGACAGCTTCCTTTTCTTTCAACACTCACCGATAATGTTTTGAACATGTTGAACAAAAAATAGGGACATTTTCCATTTCCGTGGCTCAGCTGTCACTTTTTTTTTTTTTTTTTAACTCTCCAGAGTTGAATATTTTTCTTGTAAATACCACAAAGAGCCCCTGAAACAGCTGATGAAATGTAGGCCTTTTCCCTTAAAACCCTCTTCGCCAGTGCGACTTCTCTCAAGAGTGGTAATGACCCAGCGGATAATTGGCATCACATACACCGTGGACCCTGAATACTAATCAGAGCTTCTAATCAGGCACCTCAGAGTGAAAAGTTGAGATACAGGGGAGAGAAATTTGGATGGGAAATGTTTTTCATTTTTCATTTAAGGAATTTCAGAGGAATTTAAACTTTGAATTCTCTTTTTTTTCCTTCTTGTAATAACAAGGTAAAGTGATGTGTTCAGGGGCTGAACTTTATGATGGTGGGAGTTAAAAAGTAAATGTTTGCTGGAGGTAATGTTTTGATAAACCATATGGCACCTGCATTGAAAAACCACAGCTGCATGTTGAGCTCTCTTATACATTGTAAAACCATTTCTGAAGATATTTCTCATGCACCCAACACATCCTTCACTGTCTGACGGTTGGCATTTTAGAGGTATAATACCATGCATGAAAATCCTTCTTACATTGATTGACACACTGTTTGATCAAAGAAGATATCCTGGGTGGATTAAAGTTTTAGGATGCTGAAAGTGTGAGATATCCCTTATAAGAAATGCTTCTTCTGTCTTCATACCTTTCCTCTGACTGCAATTTGCTCTCTCATTCTGTCTCTTCTCATTTTTTGCCTTCCTCCTGACACATTTGAATCACATATCACTTTCCAGACTGTGCACCGAAAAAGGTCAAACATTCCCCCTCCCATTCTCTTTTCTTACTGATGTGAAAGTCAGAAGTCTGCCTGTAGTGTACCGGCTGAAATGGATCCTGGTCAAAGACGGCAGCAAACCAGGAAAAGAAAGTAGAGCAAGATCCTTTTACTGCTCGGTGCACAGGCTGATTTGACCTTGTGCAGGCACTAGCCAGTTATAAGATACTTGACATGCACTCCAACACCAATACTTTCTCAGATCCTGTCAAACTGAGCTGTGTATTGTTGACACAGGATACATGTACTTAAAGTTCATCTTCATAACAGCGGAAAAGAAAGTTTCTGAGCCACATCTATCTTAGAGAACTCTGATTAGTTTAATGACTAATTCTTTCAACGGTATCCTATGTCGCTTTCTCTGTTCTGAATATGTAACTGATTGGCATTGATGCTTGCAAGGCTCCAAACATCACAGCTTTGAAGAGTTTGTTCATTACTGCCCATAAGATTACTATTTTTAACAACTGACGAGCAATTAGATAACATTTCCTCAGGCGTGTGTTATCTTATATATGCCATAACTTATTTAAATAATGACGGGATGAACTCTAAAATAATGCACATTTTTGTCATCTATTTCGAGTTGTATCATGACTGGCAGTTCAGACAACTTGTGACAAGAGGGAAGAAAAATCCTACATATTCTATGCTATTCTATACTTAACCAAAAACCCTCCAACATAAACTGTTGTTTCGTTTTGCTTTTAAAAGGGAGATTGCAAGACAGCTTCCCTTTTCCATTTCCCTGGCTCAACTGTCACTTTTTTTTCTCTTTTTTTTTTCTTGTAAATACCACAAAGAGCCCCTGAAACAGCTGATGAAATGTAGGCCTTTTCCCTTAAAACCCTCTTCGCCAGTGCGACTTCTCGCGTGGTAATGACCCAGCGGATAATTGGCATCACATACACCGTGGACGCTGAATACTAATCAGAGCTTCTAATCAGGCACCTCAGAGTGAAAAGTTGAGATACAGGGGAGAGAAATTTGAAAATTAAAAATTAGAAAAATCCTACATATTCTATGCTGAGGCATGATGTGTCATCCTAAAAGGTCACCCTCCGACATAGCAGTTTTTGGTCATACATTAGCCAACAGCTTCACATTTAATAAGAGGATGTGGCTAATTAGTTATAGTTCACAGTTCCTGGAATACTTTCCTAGCTCTGTGTCGCATAGATATGTTGCAAAGATTCAGAAATAAGGCACTTAAGTCTTCCATCATTTTGCGATCATGTTCTTATAGTACACAAATGGATCAATTCAAGAACTGTCTGCCTTGTTCAAAATTAGGAGAATATCAAAGAAAGCCTACAGAAGATTTACTCAAATTCTAATAAGATAATATGTTCATATATGCAGTCTGAGATACTTGTACAATGAAACTACAATCGCTGAACTACGAAAGCAGACTTCAAAAATGCATTATTGAGTGCTTTTCCTCTTTTTAAGAGCACATTTAAATGGTTTTATAAAGGAGTATTATAGCATGTAACTCTGGCTTTTAATGAAGGCTTTGTAGATAAGGAATCACGTACTTTAGCATATTATATTACCATTTCTAAAATTGTACTCACAGTAATGAATAGCTTGGGGAAGAATCAGGAAATTATCGCATGTTCATCTGGCCCTACTTCTTTTGTATTGGGTCTTAAAGTACTAAAGCCTTTTGTTTTCAAGGGAAAATGTGTCTATTTTTGCCTTATAGTGCATTTGTCTACTGGCTGCATCACAAAAGACAAAAATAAGCAATTAATGGAGGTTGTCTTTCACTAACAAATGGTAAAAATAAACCTGTTATGACAAAAATCAGACCAAATGGCTACAATAAAAAAACGTATCCCATTTGTTCAGTGTTGGTAAAAATGGTAAAAATAATGGAATAATCGGAGTTATCTTCAGAAGTATTTAATTGCATCCATCTGAAACCTTTACACTGTCAAAACACTCGGATCATCCTGTAGGTGTGCAGTCATTATTGCAGCTACAATTTTATGTAAAACTCACCCACTTATCAGTTTTAATCACAGGTTTATAACAGAGTGACTCACGCTCTAAGAAAGCAGTGCCACAGATTTGCTCTGTAATTACAAAGATGATTCCTGATGTTGGTAATAAATCAGAGAAAATAAAAAATGAAAAAGGGTTCTCTTTAGTGACTTTTGCTTCTCAACAATGTCCCTGACCCTGACGCTCCATTCAGAATACTGTATTCACATCATACCAAATTATTTACTGTTTCTCACATGTCATTACTTTTCAACTGGTAATTACAACACATGTATTTTTGGAAAGTGCTAAAAAATGTCAAGCAGCAGCTAAATTGTTGCTATCATTTGATGCTTAATTTGCACATGCACTTTCCTATCCATATACGGCTGATCAGAGAGCCTATACACCAGCTTCTGATGAAAACACTGAAGCCCCTTGGAACAAAGGCACATATTTTTAGGACTACCAGTGTAGCAAGCTTTAGCGCGAGGGGTAAAGGATTCCAAGCTAACACTTTGTTGGTGTTGGTTATTGTTTACAGTCCAACAAGCAGTTTGAGAGGTCTAAGAGCAGCAGCCTTGAATTCCCCCACTGGAGGATCAATAAAGGATTTTCCTATCTTAACTGTATGCAGTTGTTTCTCTATGGAGATAAATAAACAAAAAGGGAAATTGTTGTCTGGGGCTGTGGCTCAGTTGGTAGAGTCGTCGTCGTCTCTCAACCGGAAGGTGGAGGGTTCGATCCCCAGCTGCTGCAGCAACATGTCCGATGTGTCATTGGGCAAGACACCTAACCTCAAACTGCTCCCGCTGCTTCGTCAGCGGTGGCGTATGAATGCCTATGAATGGGATTAGTTACTTCTGATGGTCTCACTACATAGCAACCACTGCCATCAGTGTGTGAATGGGTAGTTGTGGCATGGTGTAAAATCATTGAGTAGTCAGACTAGAAAAGTGTTATACAAGCTCAAGTCCATTTACCATTTACCATTTGTCAGATGATAGCCAGTGGGTTATGATTGATGAATCTAGGCACACTAAAATCTGGCACTTTTGCAACCCATTCAGAAGGTTGCCCTGCATGCAACCAAAGCCTGCTGAAATGTTAGTGGTTGATACTAAAAAAATCCTACAGTCCAAAACCCTTCAGACACCAAAAATTGTGTTTCCTCCAGATTCAGAAACAGAATCAGTTTACAAAAAAATTACCAACTCCTTCTGTTTGACAGGCACAGCTCAACAAAACTCATGGTAACTACACTCATTATTTCTACAAGGTAAATTCAAAATTATTCCAATCTGTTATTTTCTTACATTTTATTTTACTTGGTGCAAGCATTCTTTGTTAGAGTTAAGATAACATAAGAGAATTGTACTGTAAAAAATCAACACCATGAGAAATCAGTTCGCCTACTTGGATAGTGCGGTTTACGTTGCAGGAAATCATTGTTTATTTCTCTGTCTTTCTTTATTCCAACACATACCAGTAATTTAGAAAGGCCTGGCTGACTCTGCACATCATTTTACAGGCAACACAAGCTTTTAGCATTCAAATCACAGCCCATAGTGATAAGGTATTATTGGATGACAACATACAATTTATGTTGAGCAAATGAGACACAGAATAGAAAATGTCACTCTCCCCGTGGCTACACTTTCCGAAATGCACAGATTCAGCAGAGAAAAATAGAGTCATGTGTTGTTGTCATTCATTTTGCATGGTGTGATGTCTGATGCAGAGACTGCCAATAATCATGTTTGCACGGTGAATGCTGCAAACAACGCCACGTGACTGACCACTTCAAGGACGCTTAAAAGCTCATTTCTGCTCTTTTCATATGTTCATAAGCACAGTCTTGATTTCCTGGCCCTGGGACTTTGTTTGTGAAGGGATGTTTCTCATCTCTGTGGTCCCATTCAGCCATAAATAGAAGTCACTTAGAAGGGCCAACAAACATGTACAGAATACAGTTAGTATACTGTGGTTGTGGTATCTTGACAAAGCCTCCAAGAGACAGCCATTTATTCTTGAATCAGATAATAGTTTTATTTGACAGATTTTAATGACAGTAAAAACCATAATATCGATCTGTTATCTGTAAGTAATAATCATTTATATTTGCAGTTATCCACAGTTGTGTATTAAACATCTCCAACAGTTGGGATAGAAAACAACATTTTTCAAAGGAACTGGCTCCATGAATGTGAAGGTTTAAGTTATTGTGACCCCAATAGGTCTATAAATGGCTCTTTCAGATAGTAAAGAGTTAGGGGAATGTCTAAGGGATGGTCCGCGGGTAGGTATTTGCACCCACTGCAATCTGATTGGCCACCCCATGTGCCATGCTGAAATCCCAATCTATAAGGCTGGTAGATTTTCTGGTTCACTACATTCTTCCTTGGTGGCACATTGAGTGTCACTTTAAAGATGTTCTTTTTGGGTTCTTAAAGAATACAGTATGGATACAGTATGTTATTACTTGTTGGGTTTTACCTAAAAAGACTACACAAGGGAATATAACATCTGTGTTATCCCTTCATGTTAGGAGTTAAAATAGATATGATTAGTGGAGACAGAAATGAAAAGACATGCTTGTGTGCACACGACTTCACGCCATCCTTGCTACGCCTGTCAGGGCCACTGTCCGGCCAACCGTAAACAGGAAAACTATAGACACGCCCCTGAAAAGAAGTACAAAAGAAAGCTGAATACCCATCCATCATCCTTCCATACATCCATCCAACCCTCCATCCATCATCCTTCCATACATCTACATCCATCCACCCATCCATCATCCTTCCATCCATCCATCCCTCCCTCCATCCAACCAACCATCCATCATCCTCCCATACATCCAGCCATCCATCGTGTCTGGGTCGCAGTGCTAACAGTCTTAACAAGGTACCCTTGTTGGTAAAAACCATTTGCTATTTTATCCATAACAGATACTTAAATTAAACGATTACCTTCGGCCTCTAAGGGGCTGCAGCTGGTGGAGAAGAGGAATCCCAGGTGCAGAGGGATTCATTTCACTTTATTTCCTTTCCAGGTTTTTTATTCCGTAGCACGGGACAAGTGCTACGGCTCTGTGGGGATTCACAGGAATGTGAGACTGTAATTGTTCCCTAATGAGTTTCCTCTCCTTGCTAATTGAAGATCACATTGTCTATTACAAACCGGATGGTTTACATATACCACCATCAGCAAAATGCGACCACAACTGTAGAGCAATGATTTGCATCTTTTCCTGTAAAACATCCACATTAAACTCAGAAGCAGTAAATCACACGACCTGTTCTGGATTTTACTCTGCTGGTTTTCTGCCAGTCTGCAGCACCGTTTCTCTGACCTTCATTTCTTTATGTCTATGTGTAGACATGCAAGTGTAAACAAGCATGGCGTAAATAAAAAGGCTCAGCTCACACACTCCAATATAGACGCCATATAGTTTGTAACCAGAATGAGTAATGCATTCTAAGGGCAAAGTTTTGGTATTTCTCTTTCTGTTGAAGTATCTTGTCCTGTCAGGAGTATAGTAGGCTCTTCACCATGTTTTTCTTGCCTGTTTGTTCATTCAATGACCCTGAATAGTCCTAGCACAATGTTTTCCATTATATAATATTAACTGTGTTTACAGTTTGTTTTTCTATTCCCCACATTTCAAGACATTGCTTCGGTTTACCTTTATGTCTTTCTAAAAAAGTTTGTTACTCCCTCAAAATAGAGTTTCTGCTGTGACACATACCTAATGTACATAATGGAGAGATGCAGTGTGAGAGTCATTTTGAATATTTTCAAATCCAACTGAATAGTTTAACATGCCTTAATAAATAGGTTCCTCCGTTAAACTGTTTTCTTTTTGTGAATATACAGAAAAAAGAAAGCGTCTGTAATTGTGTATAAACTAACATGATACATCTTATGAATTTTGTCCTTAACTCATTGTCCCTTATTGACCTTTTCAAACTTATTTTGTTTGTTTCCGTTTTCAGAGCCAAGGAATTATTTGCCCACTCTCTACTGCAAATGTTAAGGGGAATAAGACCTGCTAATACAAAACAATACAAATAAAACAGCCAAAATGAATTTGAAACTAATTTTGGTCAACTCATTGCCTCCTCTTTATGTTCCACATGATGACTCTTCATGAAACCTTGATCTTCAAACTACTCCTGACCTATTGTCTATATCATGCAGTTGGTTTCAAGAAAGGTGTTATTATGCCAATAGCGGTTAGCATTTATGTCACAAAGAAGAAAACAGCTGTTCTCAAGGCCTTTAAAGCTGTACAGCATGTTTGATTAAAGGGACACTGAAACTACTGTATGTAGCAAAGACAATCAAAATGTTCGAAAACCCTCAATTGGCACTAAGAGATAAAGAGGAGTGTATCTTGCTAAGTACAAGTGAGTGTTGCAGTCGACCTAATAATGCTATTATTGTACTCAGTAATGAAATCTTGTTCCAGAAAAATATGCACTGACAATTAAAAGAGTTGAAGCAAAGCAGAGACGGAGGAAAGGCTGTGGGTGTGCACTTCTTCCTGCTCCCAGTTGTACTGTGTGCAGCACTCACAGTGAATAAATGTGTCTCAGAGGGTGTTTCTTTCCATCCCACTCCTTTAAAGATGCTTTACATAATTGTATTGGTAATTGCTGTGTTCTGTAGGTTTAATCAGCAGCAATCCCAATTTGCTCTAATTTCTAAGGAGTGTTGGGACTAAACCACACAGAGTTGGGACGTGTGGTTCATTCTGCTGAGCTGTGTACTTACTATTTTGGAGTAGCCCAATAACATCAAACCTATTGAAGCTCACAAAAATGGTCAGGGAAGCAGAATGTAGACAGTAGATTTGACGTTATAGCTTTTGATACAACCTGTTTTTTACTCTTTGGAATCCTCAGCAGACCTTAGTCCCTGGTACTTTAGTATTTGGCTGTCTATCCCCAGTCTGTTAGACACATTCAACAGAGATATTGATGCAAGCAGCAAGTGCAGGGGCCAGGAAGAAGCCCATCAAGCAGAGTGCACTGCAAACAGGTACAATGAGGATCTGTCTACCTGTCTGCACAGCAATACTGATCATGATTGGAGCACTGCAACGCCGATATGGCTCACTTCCTGTTTGTGTGTACGCTGCCAACTTTGTCACGGCTTCATGATGCGCAATAAATAACACGAGTGTTCCTGACAGAACTGTTAAAAATATTCACTCACCTCGATATTGGAATGATTACTGTGGCCCGCTCAGCTGCCTAGTGTTCTGACTTGTCAGATAGTCAATTATTATAAATAATGAATGCAGCCTCAATTTAGAGAGGCTCTTGGTATGTTTGTTTTCTCTTGAAAAAGTTCTGATTATCTACTACAAAGCCCTTAAGCAAGCAGGGCACATTGTGCTTCACATACAACATCTGAAGCTCAAGTATGTGGGCTATGAATGATGGATATAAATAGGTTGATAATTGTTGGACATAATTTGCATGTTTTTTCCTAAGTCCATTTACATTATTCCACTATGTTCTGCTCAAGACTGTTAGGCATAAATGACAGTCAACTGAATACGTTGCTCATGAAATGTAATAAAAATATAAATGTGCTAAAATGTTCAAACATTCAGAAACTGCAGGTTTAAGTTGTAAACTTGACATCTTGACACTGCCCCTGTGTATTCTCCTAATGGCTTATTTCAAGATGACACAGGATTCATTCCACACATGAAAGAGAAATCACATCTCCAGATTAAATAGTGCACTGGATGCCTGTAGTTTCATTATCTTCTCATTCCAAACTTTGCAAATACAGCTGCTTGGTTTGTGGCCCTAAGCTTCAAATTAAGACTATCGAGGTACACATCTAGCACAATTTGACAAATGTTACACAGTTTGTCAAATTGGAAAAAAAGTCACAGTTTGGTTTTGTCTATTGGTTTATAGGCATCTAAACCAGAGGGGCCATAAAGAAGGGGCCAGTGACTGACAGGGGCAATTATTTATGAATATTAAGTAATCCACACTTTTTTATTGGCACAAAATAGCTTGTGGTGCCCCCTGAGCAAAACTACTTTGTAATAAAAATCATGGTTTGAGTTTTAAAATATTACGGTAATTCATGTATCTTCAAAGAAATTGAACTTTTTGTTAGAAATTAACATTTACTATTTGGAACATTGTAATTGACGACCTGGGAGTACAAACATGCTGGTAGTTCAAAGCAGATGTGCAATTTAGTCAAAGTAAACCTACACGGTACAAATTTGGTAATGCTGCATATAACTGCTTTTACCATTTTGGGTAACATGTTTATTAATTTGGAAATAAATTTTTTTTTTCTACAAAATGTGGTGAAAGAGTGAAGCAAATGGAAGAAAATAGAAAAAAATATATATATATTTTGTATTGGTAGTAATTTACACTTTCAGCTCTGCATTGTTGGCAGGTAATGTAATTAAATTAGATTGAGATTTGCTGCATGACTTCCCTGGGAAATAGGACATTGGTGTATCCTGACACTTTGGCATGTGGTGTACCCCTGTGTGTGTTGCCCTTGAAAAAGATTATTACTAAAGTCCCCCGATCAATTACACCTTTGTGAAGCTGACACTGTTCATTTTTTGTGGGTGTGGGTCAAGCGTAGATTCAATTCTGTGCTCATTTTTTAGGCTGTTTCTTGTATTAGATTGTATCATAATGAACTTCCAGAGGTTGCTTAGGTAATCAGGTCTTTATTGCCTCATGGAGGCATTTCCTTCTGGATTTTATGTGTTCTTGCACTATCCAATCACAATGTAATCACCAGGGACGTGTTAATGACAGTTGCTTTAGAGTATGAAGAGGTCAGGGAGATAACCCCCATTGTCTACAATATGGAGGAACCAGACATACCCCGCGATCCTACTTTCATCCCTCTAAACAACAAGTTTAAGAATGCAGAAAATATAAACATAAAATCTGTTGAATTTGGGTTTTTACTTTTGTGGACAGATGAAGAAGAAACTGCAAGTGTAATTCTAAGTACATTTTTTGTGCAAGGTTTTTATTGTCTTTGTTCTTTGCTGGTTTAAACAATATACAGGAAATACACAGGGTCTCACAACTGTAACCCAGAATGATGGATAATACTACAGGGTGGTGTTACCAAAATTACAGGGAGTAGCCTAAGGGCCAAAGCATTGTTTGTTTGTTCAAGGTCCATGTACAAGTTTATATCTTGGACATCACTCATCACATTTATGAAACTTTGCAGAAAAGGCTGACAAAGGCCACCCAACCCTGTGTTAGAACTGTGAGTATTGTTACTTTAAGATTATCTTAGTGTGTCATTATGGTACATACAAACATTGGGGTTGAGGTGCTCAAAACCAGCACATGTTGCACAGTTTTAAAGCCTAGTTGTTCTAATGAATTGCCATTAAAGGCTGTATAAAACCAGGGGACCATATTTTGTAATTAAAAACATATTATTATACAAAGGTTTGACCGAGGGAACAGCCTTACCATTGTCTGTGTTTATGTGCAGATCAGCACAAATCCCCTTACAAATAAACTGTTTTTCCAACAAATCACACCCCTGTGCCCCTGCAGTGTTTTTCCATGTACGCAGGGCTTAACTCTGTGACACCGTGTCTGTGGTGTTTTTGGATCTTTGTGCCACAAATTTAATTTGAATTGTTCCATAAAGGGTCAAACATCTTGAGGGAATAAACACGACACAGCATGAAATTAGACTGCGGTTGGAGAAGGCAGAGGTATTCTTAGATACAAATTTTCTTATTACTGAAGTGTTTGCACACAGATCCATGTTGTGGCTGACTGGCCTGTTGTAATATTGAGCAGGGCAAACATCCCCCCACCTCTCCCTGAAACAGATTAAAAAAATACAGTGATATCTGGACTTAAAGTATATTTGTGTTAATATGGGGTATTATTAGATGAAGAGGGGAATAATCTAAGTGTGGTATTGAGAACATGTTGGTTTAAACCATGATCACACAGAGATAAGAGGGGGATTTATGGAGAAAAAAACACTAAATATTTAAATGAAACCAACTGCAAAGTGTTATAAACTGGTTTTGAAGTAGACTCGTCCCGTACCTGTCGTACCTGGTAGCAGCTCAACCAGTCAGACTACCAACAAAGTTTGTATTACTTTTTAAAATCGCATTTCACAGAAAATATGCATCTGTGCTGTCTGGATTAATCCCTATCTCTCAGCGGATCAAAGGATTTTTCGGATGTTATTGATTGCATGCTGTTTTACGGACTGATCCTACTAAGGGTAATGGCGGTCTGCGAGTCTTGCAATCTTACCTTTTTAAAGTTGAAAAGCAATATCTCTCGCTTAGAAGCCCAAGTCAAACAGAGAGACAAACTTGTCTGGGATTTTTCGGAGGTAGCTTCTGCTCAGGCTAAACAGCTGGCTGTCCTGAGTTCCTCCAGTTCCCAGGTCCGGGAAAAGACCTGTAGCCCAGTCCCAGCGGATTATGACACCACAATCCCCTGGTCCAGCTCCATCGCTACTGCTGCTTTGGAAGGTGCACACCACCAAGCTGAAGAAAACACCTGGTTCCTGCTAGGCGCTAAACCAAAACACCAAGCCAGCTCTACCCCTCGGACGGACCCTGCCATAGACTGGACTATTGTGAGCAAAGGGAAACACAGTGGCGGTCCCTGAGTTTTCGACAACCCCAGGGATGTCAAACTTGTCAACAAGTTTGACATCCTCAACATGCAGGATTTCCCTCCGTTGGCCGTTGCACCTCCTGGTCCTGGGATTGCTGTGCCGGCTTTGCCCAGGTGTCCCGGGCCGGAGGCCCCGTCTTCGGCCCAGCTGTCTGTGGGCTGCTCGCGGGCAGTCACCCAGGGCAAGGTTACAGCTCCACCTCCTGCACTTCTCTTTCCTGTCCCCTGCGCTGGTAAGACGTTTTCAGGGTCCGGGGCAGAGCGGAGATCCAGGGCAGCTGCATCTCCCATGGGCCGGCATCAGAAACCGACGGCATCGTTCCCCTAATCTCAACGACCCGGTGAAGACCCTCATCATCGGAGATTCAATAATTAGAAACGTGAAAATCCGTAGCGCCAGCGTTTTTTTCTTTCTCCGGCGCTAAAGTGCTGGATATCGCTGTCAGGGTCCGAGACATAATACATTCCCACCCAGGAGCAGAAACCATCATTGTTCATGTTGGCACTAATGACATTCCCAAAAAGCAGTCTGAATTGCTAAAAGCTGATTTCAATAAACTTCTAGTCACTCTCACATCCCTGAACAAGCTAATCCATATATCTGGCCCAATTCCTACTTATGGCCGCGGCGTGGGGCGTTTCAGTCGGTTACTGAGTCTGAACTCATGGCTTTCCTCTGCCTGTATCACCCACAGTGTCAATTTTATTGATAATTTTAATGTGTTTTGGGAACGTAGGGGTCTCTTCAGTCCAGATGGCCTACACCTGAACCGAGCTGGAGCTCGGGTCCTTTCAAACAATTTAATGTTTGAAACCCTTCCTCCTCCGCCCCTGCACAGGAACTCTGAATGCCACACTACGACGTGCACGACCGGAAAAGACTGGCCCGTAAGACCGTGAAATTCTCTGGGTCCCTGTCCCCTTCTGCAGAGCTCTACATCGATAATTCATTCAACTGCAGGACTTGGACCTTTCGAGGCTTCTGGCACTTTCAATATTACAGTAAAAATGTCTTTCCGATATCACCGAGGCTCAAAATTCCGATCTGCCACTGACCATCGCAGCGGTGTAAACTTTAGTAACCTCCGCTCTCTGCCATGGACGCCACTAGCGCACGTCAGTAATGCGGCCCCAATTAAACTGGCTCTGATAAATGCCAGATCAGTGCTAAATAAGACTTTTATTCTTAACGACTTTTTCACATCCCAAGGCCTAGATTTCCTTCTGGTGACTCAAACTTGGCTTAACTCCAATGATGTTAGTCCACTTATTCTCCAAATGAATGTTCCTTCTTTAACATGCCTCGACCCTCCAGACGGAGCGGGGGTTTGGCAGCAGTTTTTAAAAACAAGTTTGATTGTTACTGCCTTGCTCTGGGTTCCTTTTCCAGTTTTGAAGCTCAGTTCACTAAAGTCGGTACAGCAAACCCTCTTCTTATCATCATAATATATCGTCCTCCAAAATCAGATAAACATTTTATCACTCAGTTTGCAGACCTCTTATCGCAAATTGTGCCATCATTTGAAAGAATTTTAATACTGGGTAATTTTAATATCACCTTGTATGTTGTCCGTCAAAACCACTTGTCGGTGAATTTTTAAACCTGATTGAATCATTTAATTTTACACAGCATGTCTCAGGTCCCACTCATAAACATGGCCACACTTTGGACTTGTTCTTGTCTTGTGGTCTTCCTGTTTACAATTTGGAAATAATGGACCCTTGTCTTTCAGATCACAGTGCCATTATTTTTAATGTGTCTCTCTCTGACCTGTCATCAAATGGTCTCCTCCCCATGCGTTACTCTCGTTACATTAACTCCTCCACTGCCAGTTTATTCTCAGCTGCATTCTTATCTGCTCAAGATACTCTGTCCGTTGAAACTTTTCCTACTGAACTCTGCACTGAGGATCACATTCAATTATTTAATGCTACCTGCTCCTCAATTCTCAACCATATTGCTCCTCTCAAGATAAAAAAAACAAAGCCTAAATCACAGCCTTGGCTTACTGAATCCACTAGAGCCCTAAGGAGGAGCTGCAGACAAGCTGAACACAAGTGGAAGCAAGATAAGCTTCAAATCTTCATATGACATCCTTAAAGAGCGGCTGATCAGCTACCAAATTGCGGTCAACACAGCGAGAGCAAAACATTTCTCAGATATCATCTCAAAACATCACCATAATCCTAAAGTCCTATTCAATATTATAAACTCTCTCACCTGCCCCCCTCCCGGATCCTCTCTAGACACTCCCCTTAGTAGAGCAGAAGACTTCCTAAAATTCTTCACTGAGAAAGTTGCTGGCATTAGAAAAAATATCTCAGCCCCTACCAGGCACATCTCCCCGCCCTTCAGTTAAACTGTTTTACGCCTATCACCTTAACCTCACTCAAAGAGACGGTTTTTAAAATGAAATCTGCCACCTCCCCCAGTGACATAGTACCTACCAAGCTCCTCAAAGATTCCTTTGATGTTACCGGCCCTTTTATCCTCTCCATTATAAACAGCTCTATGTCAACTGGTGCTGTTCCTCCCTCATTTAAACATGCTATAGTGCAGCCCTTGTTAAAAAAACCCAACCTGGACCCCATACCACTTTCCAACTACAGACCCATCTCAAAACTACCCTTCCTTTCTACGGTGCTAGAAAAGGTTATTCTGGAGAAATTGCTACCCTACCTTCATCATAATAGTATTTTAGACAAAGTTAAATCAGGTTTCAGAGCAGCCAATAGCACAGAATCTGCACTTCTCAAAATCCACAACGACCTTCTGCTTACAATGGACTCTGGAAACTGTGCTTTCCTGATCTTACTGGAACTTACTGTAGCATTTGACACTGTTGATCAGACAATTTTAATTAATCGCCTGCAGCATTTTTTTGGCCCCCACAACATCATCAAACAGGTCTCCAACAGCTTAGGTCACTTATACAGCCACATTAGGCCCACGCCAGGAACCTTGGCTTTATCTTCGACTCAGGCTTTACATTCGATCGGCAGGTAAATACAGTTGTCAAATCCAGTTTCTTTCAGCTCCGTACAATTTCCAAGCTAAAACCTATCCTCTCATTCAGTGACTTACAGACAGTAACCCATGCGCTCATTTCATCCCGGCTTGACTACTGCAATTCTTTATATACTGGGATAAGCCAGTCGTCCCTGTCCCGTCTGCAGCTGGTCCAAAATGCTGCAGCAAGGCTGGTGACTGGAACCAAGAAGAGGGAGCATATCAGTCCTGTCCTAGCGTCCCTTCATTGGCTCCCAATACGATTCAGAATGGATTTTAAGATTGTGTTGTTTGTTTTTAAAGCCCTGAATGGCCTGGCCCCCCTTTATATTACTGACCTCCTCAGGCCATACAGGCCGGAGATCGGGCTTTTTCAGTAAAGGCCCCTAAACTGTGGAACAGCCTACCTCATTCCATCAGGTCTGCACCCTCTGTTGACTCTTTTAAGTCCTGTCTCAAGACATACTTTTATATTTTAGCATTTGCGGTCCTGAATAGACTGTTTCTTTCAGGTTCCTTTCTTTATTTTGTTGCTTTCTTTATTTTGTTGCTTTAGATATGTATATATATATATAAACGTATATATTTCTCTCTTGTGGACGTTGTGATCTCAAGTTGTTTTTTTCTTTTCCAATGTATTGTACAGCAATACTGACTTTGGTCAGCTGTTGCTGTTTTTAAATGTGCTTTATAAATAAATATGACTTGACTAGACTCAATTTAATACTGACATCTCTATGCGACCTTCAAAAGCAGACCAAACTTATTTTACTGGTGCTTCTCATGTCTGCCAGCACAGACAGCAACTAAGTTAGATTTCAACAAAGAGTTTTAGAGCATAAAAACCCAAATGCCTTTGTCTACATTGTTCAAGACAAAGTTCCACAGTGAGTGGTACGTTAAAGAAATCACTCTCTTTTTCTGCCTCTCTGATAGCCCATTTTCTCAGCCCATTTGGTCACAGCAGATGGCTGCTCACCAATGGGTCTGGTTCTGCTTACGGTCTCAGCCTATTGAAAAGAAAGCTTTCCTTGTCAAATGTTGCCAACTGCATGGTGAAATAATGTTGGGTCTTTTTGAATGACATAACAAAGACTTTATATAGACCAGCTCTTTTTAAGCGCTGATTAAAGGGCCGACAACAAAGACAAAAAAAGTTCCTGCCTGATTTGTACATGTTGATTATAGATAATACTGGAAGTCTGAAAGTGGCTCTTTGTTGGTTGTGTAACTTTAATGAAGTGTATTAACAGACTGACTCTATAGGAAGGGGCAGCAGCTACATCAATGCCCCCAACTTTAGTTGTGTTTGTAGAACTCTTTGGATGAGGCTCACACTGCAGCAGAGGGAAGGCGTGAAGAGGGAGGTTTGTGAGGTGCCTTGGAAACATCCCAAACAGCTTGTGTTTGCCAGATCAGTGTTTCCAATGCATAGGCCATACCTGGGCAACCTGCCCAGGCAACGTGTTCCCACCCGGGAAGATTTTTTATAATTCAAATTCAAATTTACTTCACATAATACCAGGAGTAGAAAATAACCACGTGTGCGCAGTCAAATACTGTACTTAAGTGCAATTTTGAGGTTTTTCCTGAGGCAATTTCTCTCACTTTATTCTTGTACTCCTTTTCATTTCATAGGCATAGCAAGTTTGTCCCTGCACCATGTTAGTTGCTTTGCAGATCCAGATATAAAGTAGCCTATACTGAAAATAATTACACATTTATTTAATAACTTAATATAATACTTCATAGCTTAAAGAACACAAGACAACTGCAGTGTCTAAAATAAAAGATATGTCAAAGTGACATTCAAATTCATGTTTCAATCATTCAAATGAAATATTATTCTTAAATGTATGACTTCACTTCCAAAAGAGTATGTCTGCATTGTGGCATTGGTACACTGACTTTCCACTGGCTTGGCTGTGCAATGATAACCTCAGCAAAGAGTTCACATTGTCCCAGTTCACCACTAGACTCCAATCACTTAGCTGAGTAATTGATTCATAATTCATGAGAGGCTATCATATATTAAAGTCTCATCTATTAAACCATTACTACATATTTGCGGACTGCATCTATATATCAAAGTCCTTTGGTTGTGAGCTTCTCTGATGTAGTAACTGGGAAACAAGCCACCATTACCTAAATACTGCATGACACACATGTCAGCAGAAACTTCAGAGGCGCAGACACGTCGACAGGAATCATCGAACATGTAAGCGGTGTCCTCTTCAACAAATAATCAACGCTTGTGGCAGGATTTTTTTTTAATGACAGCTACAGATTTTGCATAATGTAATCATATATAGCATATATATTTAAATGATTAGCAAGCACCATAATGTGCTGAGGTTGATGCTTTACTCTGGTGTGATGTTAGCTGTACAGAGCAATGTTCTCTACTGAGACGCTTGATAACAAATTCTCCTGTCAGTTGAATGATAAGATGCCTCTGTGCATCACATGTGCACGAAACGATAAACAACATGTTAGTGCGTGAATATGTCTGTCATTCCTTTAGAGGCTTTTCTTGTATTAGTTCCAAACCAAAATGTTACTATTTACCTTATTTTCAAACTTAGGTATGTGTCATTAAATATGCTGATAAATGCTCCATTGGCACAGAGTAATTGTAGTTCCTATTTGCTGTTGTTGTACAGGATACAGTTGTGAGTAACACAAGAAAAGTAACATGTGCAACAATCTGGTTTAGAGCCTGATGAGAATCCTGGTGTGGGAGGAAAGTCACTCAAATCAATGAAAACAAACATGGAAGACAGCTGCTGATGGAGGTACAGCAAGGTGTTATATCTCATACGTTTTTCAGGTGACACTTTTGTAGAAGCAAAACTTGAGGGATCGTAAACCTAACCCATCAAAGAAATTGCCAAACATAACCACAGATGGCCGCGGCTGCAGTAGAAGTGAATAGTCAGGAGCTTTAAAGCCAGTTTTTACTTCATTCTAATTTACTTCAGTCTAATGTCAGTCAGACAAGTCTTCATAATTCTATAGCTTGCAATGACACCAATGACACCGTAGTGCGTGTTATGTTGTGGTGTATTATTTTCATGTGTCCAGATATTCAAGTATTAAAGTAAGTAATATGATGACAGTAATACATTAACATACATGTTACATTTACAATGTGTATTCTACAAAGTGTATTGAGGAGCATTTGAGAACACGTGAGATGCTGAGTTCACTGAGGACAAGGTGTTCAGGGCAGGATGACCTCGACTTCAGTGATATGAAGTTTTGTTTTCAAAGAAAAGCTCTTTGGCAATAACAAAGTTATTAAGTTGTCAGATGTATGATGGATTCATCCTGTTGTTCTATAAACATTGCGTCAATGGGGTAATCAGGTTATCAGAGGCGGGGAAAACCTGGATTATCAATGTGAGTGACAGATACCATGCTCATGTTCAAACAGGAAGTTGAGATTTGGTTGGAGAAGATTGTGCATGTGTGTATTATGCAGATCTGGACACTGCAGACCTCAGTACTCATTGTTTAAGTATTCAGTAAATATCTTTGCAACGAAGAACGCCGTCTCCTCCAAATCATTTAAGATAACACAATGTCTTTGTTGTTGTTCTTTTGTGCATGCGGGTCAGTTCAGGACTGTGTCCAGTTCTCACAGGAATCTGATACAGGCCACATTTTAAAAGTAATGTGATCCGCCAAACAAAAGAATTGGATCGGAGCAATACATCTAAATGGAACCTTAATGCTTGTAGTGTGAACAGAGTCTTTGACTCATTTACATGACTGCAAACTATCTTTTTAAATTCTTATTTCAAATGGAAACAAACACATAAATGTATACGTTGCAAACAGCTTCTCCAGAGCTACTTATTATTATGGTTTAGAACTCCAGTACATTATGTGGCTTGTATAACTGTCCTATAAAAGCAGCCATGTGCCTGAATCACAGTCGTTCTTATGTTCAGTGTACTGTAACAGCTCAACCTCTTGTGTGATATTGCTTCATTATTATTATTCAAAGAGAAAAATATCCCACTTATGAACCAGAGCCCAGTATGAATAGCAAATGCTACCAGTCAGGATGCAGAACTAGTCGTGTTAGGAAAGCCAAATGAATCATAAAACACACAAGAAAATGTTATCATGGTTTAAATGTATTGTGGCGATTTTAGTTTGCTGTCTTGATTGAGGTTTTGTGATGTTGTTTAGTGATGTTTGGTCATATATAACACTTCAGCTCACCTGTGATTGTTTCCATAGCCTCTTGGTGGTAAGTGTGTCCACTGTAGGACATCAGGGAAGGACAACGTGTCACACACATAATGGCTGATGGACCGGGATACTGATAAATCACCCTTATAAACCTCTAATGTGCAGCTCTGCAGTGGCTGGTCATCAACTCTGTACCCGCTTTCACTGCCTGCAGTCAGTCGTGCCTGTAGATTTAGAGCGCAGACAATTAACAATCTGTTTGTTGGATCACAGGATTCACCAAGAAGAAGTCACCAACTATAGAAGTGGTTATTCTGCAGCTCTGAACACTGTGCACATCCCTAGCGTCTGCCTGGCTACATGAAGAGTGGGCAGGCCCAATATTGGCGGCCCTCCAGTCATCACTCAGACAACAAAAGTCCCTTGTACTTAAAACGCACACATTAAAATTTCAAACCTTACTCTGTGGGAGGATGCTGCCAAACGATGTTCTTCCTTTCTTTCAATGTGTTTGTTCACAAATATTTTCACAAGTTTGCAAAATGGTTTCACACATTTAGAAAATTGTTGTTCTTGAGAGAAGAACACATCTCAAAGTTTGCAGACTGTGGACATTTCTGCCTCCACTGTGCATTTTGCAGTCTCTTTGTTCTCCATGTGGCGTTCTGTCTCTTTCTATTCAGCTCAGCTTATGATTCATGAGCTGTTAACAAGCCCCACCCCTCCGGCTGCAGCCCCCCCCACCTCTGATCTTCACTTGGTCCTAACAGGGGAGCAGGTGCATGGCACGTGTCGCAGCATTGAACTAGAAAAGATCGAATATGAGCTGTTCTTAGTCCAAGTATGTGGCTTTTCTTTTTATACAATGCTGGCTCCCTTCAATCAAATGATATGAACCTACAGTATATAAAGCTGACTGGAGGGGTTTGCCCTTATTCAAGAGCGGATTATCAATATATTCAGCTCTTTTGACATGTGCTCACTGAGTGTAACTCATCAAAACACCTTCTAAATAAACTATGAAAGCCATTTCTTTAAAATTGTCTCCATCCTCTCAGCCCACAGATAAACTCTGATTGTTTTCTTCTGTAAACAGAAAACTAATAACTGTCTTGGTTTTAAGCTTCAGTAAATCCACCAGAAACCGTGTCTATTCATTTGTCACCATTTGAAATGGGAAGTACATTAACAGAAACACCTTTAATGTTCACAGGTGAAGCAAAGTGAAACTTGAATTCAACAAAGCATTTCTATTTGCCGTGGATTGAAAAAGCTCTTTACAAAACCTCATGGTAAAGTTCATTTTACTCATTGGTTTATTTGAAAGGGGTAGATAATTTAAAAAAACTACAATGTGTTACATCAAAGTTACATAAATCTTAGTCCATGTACTTAGTGTTAAGTCATTTATTTGGCCAATTTCTAAGTATCATTGTGCAAAGAGACAGAAAAGTGTCTGCAATGTAACGCTGTTAGTCAGCTGTTGGGGTCACAAAGAGCCATGAAATCCAACTTCTCTTTTATGAGGATTTCACACTTGGCACTGGCTTTTGTTTTTCCAAACTGTTGAAACAAAGAGTGTCCTGGCCACCGTAAACTGTAGTTTAAACCAAGTTGTGTTGAGTGATAATGGCCTCAAACAACAACACTTGACGAGCAACACTGACCCCCAATTTCAAAATACTCCCTGTGCGCCGCGGTCCGCCAGCGCCGCGCACTACGCTGCAGTTTACTGCCACTCTAGTCAATGACTGTGTTTCCACAGCGGGCGGTGTGGTCCGTCTCCGGAGCGTGTCAGCAGTGCCATTACGCTCTGCTCCATTTCAAATACGCTCCGAGTCTATTTTCGACCAGAGTACGCTGCTGGCACGTGTCAAGCTGGACAGAATAGAACAACCCGGACAGGAAGTTAGACAAGGAAATGCACAGAGCGTCTGGTCAATTTCAAAATAAAACACAATCCTCACGATTCTATTTTCTATCATTTTATCAACATCACGTCAAAAATAGGCACCAAACTAGCAGCAAAGCATTCTCAGAAAGACAAAGCAACATGTTGTTTGCCCTTATAATTCTCCTGTGATGTGTGTACAGCTACGGCTGCGCTCACGTTCCAGAAACGGATCCGGAGTATGTGTGGAAATTGGGGGTCAGACAACACTACATCTGCAGTGATCATTTGTCTGATGAGGTTTTTGCAAAACCCAAACCAATCAAGAAACCGGTCATGGAAAAACCAGTATAGTTTCTTTCTGTTGGTTAATCCTACCCCCAATTCACACATACTCCGTGCTTGCCGCGGTCCGTCAGCTCCACGGTTTTGCTCCGTCGAACGTCTCGCGCCCATTCATACTGGATCCGTTTCTGGGACGTCAGCACAGCGGAGTGCACCCATGACACATCACAGGAGAACTACAAGATCCCGCGGGAATAAAGAGAAAAACATGCAAACAACATGTTGCTTTGTCTTTCTGAAGATGCATTGTTGTTAATTCGGTACCTGTTTTGACGTTATGTTGATAAAGTGATGAAAAATACGATCGCAAGTCCGTATATTGTGTTTTATTTTGAAATTGACCGGATGCTCTGTGCGTTTCCTTGTCAGACTTCCTGTCCGGGCTGTCTGGTGAAAATAGACTCGTTGCGTATTTGAAATGGAGCAGAGCGTAGTCCCGTTGGTGGCACACGCCGGAGACGGGCCGCATCGCGCCCTGTGTGAACACAATGATTGACTAGAGTGGCAGCTAAGTACAACGTAGTGCGCTGCGCTGACGGACCGCGGCGCGCACGGTAGTATGTGTGAATTGGGGGTTACTTGGAACAGTTATTTCTTTGTGTTCTCTATCTGCGTCACAGTGTCACATTTTGTTTCCATTATATTGTACAGTTTCTTTAGGTTGTTTCTTCTCATAAAAAAAAAGGCCTGAACAACTGACTGTATACAGCACTGTGCATTTGTAGTAACAAAGAACCGTTGTAGGAGTCTCAAAACAAAGGTCCTTCTCATGTTTAAGGTGGAGTGGTGAAAATTACATAAGTATGTATTGTGTATACGTCTATGGCCTGTCAGTATTTCAGCCAGCTTCTCCAAACAGGCTCTGTGATAACTAAGTCACAGACGGTTATATCAACATCTAATTCAGTGACCATAAGTAGGCATGCACAATACCAACACACTGACACTGAAGCAGCTAAATGGAATACAACCGTCATTTTTTTTTACCACAAAAACGTGTACATGTCCTTCGAAAAGACAGTGGAGACAGGCCTGTGGCTCCGTAGCAATCAGCAAAGAAAATCTTCTGCTGATCGCCGTGAATGCATTTGAATACGAACAAATGCTAAAATGACATTCCCAAAGTATTTTGCATCTTAGAAAGTCATAGTTTCAAGTTTTTTTTTTTTTTTTTTACTTCATCTTGCATTTTCTGTTTCCTTTTATTTCCTCAGTTTACAATGAAATGTAGTCTCTGTACTACACAGACTGAGCAGCTTTCTTTGACACCATATGCTATAAGTTCCTGTCGTTCCCTGAGGAATAATCAGGATTATTCTGCTCCCAGGAGCAAAGAAACGATCACTCTGTCCTCATATTCAGTGTAAATGCTTTAAAATAGTACGATGGCAGTGATGGCCAGATAATGACAATCAGTTGTGATCTATTTAAAGCATATACACAGTGAAAAAAAACATCATAATTGCCCCCATGTTAGAATAAACACATTTTCTTTGTTCTTACTTATGATCATTATATTGTCAGAGTGGCTGTTCACTAAAAATAAATTAATTTGCATCTATTTAAAAAAGATTTCCAGGGACATCATTTGCATTTGTTTCTTGTATTTTCTTATAACACTTTGTAATTTAATTAATCCTCCGCTGGCCTTACAGACTTTATTGTAATTATTAGAGGTGCTCTCAAAATGTCTGAGTGAACAGATTGTGCTGCACAGCTAGGAAAGCCTTCCTCCTGATGTTAATGTTATTGTGAATGCCATGGACGGGTGCCTGAGTAAATTCTGTAATAATGGCAGGACGGGTAGGGATGAAAATCTAGGCGCTCTTGGAGCCCAAGTGTGTTTGTGAAAGCGAGACATGACCTCTACATCTGTAGGCGCGTTAAGCTCTTAAAGCTGATATCACCTGTCGCTCTGCTGTTTGCCTGAGCGCTGTGTACACAAACACACCTGGCTCAAGATCCCTCTGAATTCTGATTATAGCCCTCTATCATTTCTCTGGGACTTATTTACCACATCTCCCGACATCGTGTGTTAACAGGCAAGGGAGAAGTAAGCGCGTCTTCCTCCTTGTACGTTTTAATAGCCTGCAATCTCCTCCGTCTCCCCGCTGTTGTCACTTTAGTGTTGACCAATTTAGATAGCCTTCTTTTTTCTTTTTTATTTCTTGCACTCATTCTCTTTTGTCTCTCTCAGAGCCGGCAGAAGGATGCCATCGATCTTCATGAGGTTTTGATACACATCGTTTCACCTCCTGCAGTACCTGCTTTATCAGGAGATTGGAGGAGGACGGATGACTGATCAGACTGATATAGCTTCTCTCGCTTTTCAGTGACAACCCCCCTCTTTTTCCTTCTCTTTTCTCATTCCGCTTCATCCTTCTTTCCTTTCCTCTTTTTACCTCCTACAGGGTAATTGAAATTTTGGACAGCTTTAGCCTTGTGTTTGACTCATTTTTGACATCGCCGTACCTTAATTTTGGGTGTATTTCTTTAGCTTGGTAAATCTGCTCGCAGCAAACAACCTCAGATATATTTCATAAAGTTGTGGTATTACTTTTCTGAGGTTTACACTTCCCTCCTTCCATCGTAATGCATGTTTAAGCTTTTCAGGAGATCCAACAGCGCCTGTGAAATTAAATTCTGTGCATCATATGAATGCTGAACAAACAGACCAACCAACCAAATAAGCAAATGTGTTCAACCTTCAAGAAGGGAAATAGCTAAGCCCTTGAGCAGGGAATCAAAAGTCCCATCACTCCCCTATAATATTTCATCTGGAAACAGGTCAACTTGATAAAGGAATTTATATGAGGATGATTGATTTCCCCAAATGACTAATTTCCTTTGTGCAGCTGGTATCAGTGAGTTGATATTACGTTGGAGAGAATTGGGTACTCGAGGAGAATGAGATGCGGGGAAAAGGTCACATGGTGGGTTAACTTGTCGGGAATCCCAAGCAGGGTGTAACCTTGACAGACTGATAGTGGAAAATAAAGAGATATGTTGACAAATAGGCAGGATCTGATGAAAAACCCTGCCTGACTGATGAAAAAAAAACACACTGTGTCATGTATGTGACTGATTGGATCTATATGGTTGAATAACCGTGAATAACCTCTGGTGGCACACAGATTAAATGATTCATTTGTATGACTGATAAACCTTCTCTCAGGCCAAGCAATAAGACTTTAAATTACATTATGACGACTGTCTCTGCATGTTTTCTCTGCAGGAAAAAGCTGTTGACAGTCTGTCTGCACAGTATGCATATGGCTTCCGCGTTTCATAACATAATGGAGGTAATAGGTATTCAGGTTATTTTAAAATAATGTAACAACAGTCACGCCATAATAAAGGCAGATGATAGAGTTTAATACACAGAAACAAAAAGAAATGAAGAAAGCAGAAACACATGTATTAGATATTTGAGAAAGAACTATTGCTGTTTAGAAATACACGTTTACTTGGACTAATGGGGTTAATGTATCTACTCAAGCTTAAAATGTTCTGTTGGGGCAGGAGTAGCTCAGTCTGTATAGACTTGGGTTGGGAACCGGAAGGTCGCCAGTTCAAGTCCTGGTGCTGACCAAATTTGGAAAATGGCCTACTAGCTGGAGAGGCCACAGTTCACTTCCTGAGCACTGCAGAGGTGCCTTTGAGCAAGGCATCGAACCCCCCCCCCCCCCCACCACCAGCCCAGCAGCCCCCCCACTCTGACATCTCTCCAGTAGTGCATGTGTGTGTAGCATGTTCAAAAACAGTGTAAAATGTAATTTCCTTTCCTTATTAATGAAGTATATCTTCTTATTTTTCTTTTTCTTCTATTTGAAGAAAGTCAACCATCACTTAAAGTATATTTCACTATTAAATATAAGAATCCTGTGTGGATAGCAAACTATTTTTAAGAATGTATAGATGTTTATTCATGACAACTAAATGTTGATATCAGCTCATTTCAGTATTTTCCTTGGATTAAATCAATTCAATTGAATGGAGATACAGACAGGATTTAAACTAAATTATTTTGTTTGGTGCAGACTACTTGTAGTATTCAGTAATACCTTAAAGTATATTCAAACAAATGTCAGTGTTTCTTGTCAAGAAAAAGATGAGAAGACTGAAACCACTGCCATATCTGTTACAAATTACTACAACTAATGTTTTTCTAGATAAACATTAGGACAGGGCCTCGCTTTATTGTGTCCAAAAGGAACTAAAATCAGCACCTCTTAAGCTCACCAACATATTAAAACCATTTGGTAATACAAAAACAAAAACAGCGTAACATTTTCTGAGTAATGTTGCATTTTTTTCCCAGCCAGAAGCTGTTATCGAGCATCCAACATGGACACCAGGGAAGATACTGGTCTTATTTTCCTACTTTAATTTAATACTGACTAAACAAACAAAAAAAATCCACGTTAATGAAAGTTGGACCCAATTTAAGCTGTGCATTGCATACCTTTGGATTAAACCAGGCATGAAGTCCTGCTCACAGCCTTTCCAGTACTTTACTGTTAGGTAAGGATTCTTTGTGTGATCTAAAACGAAACTCACACGGCTACAAAATGTGTATTCTTTTGTGACAAAAAGCTACTCAGAAGTTGACCTACAAAAAAAAATCCCGTATCGAAGTGGCCCTTTGAATCTTGCAAGGTTACTGCAACAAAGTGTTGAAACAAGGCAGAAATCACCTGCATGTACTCTTTCCAACACATGTATGCTGCAAAAGCTATATTCATAGCCTGCATATTTGGACTCTTTCCACTTAGTGTCATGTATGGCAGCATGGTGGATCAGTATTTTCCACCTCTAGCTTACAGTTGCATCAATGCACAGGTTTAAATGTAAGTCCTTGTTTTTACAGTGTGGCATTTGCATCTTCTCTCAATGTTTGTGCAGGTTCCTCTTGAAGCTCGGTTTTTCCATTGCACAAACATGCAGCTGTAGATCAGTTCAAAGTATAACCTCGTTATAACTGTGAGTTCATATATGTGCATATGTACTGACTAACATTTAAAGGTGATATGCATCCAGACCCTGTTCTATGTAGGACTTCATCTGTAAAATCATAAAATTAAGCCTTCTCATAAATCATAAGGGCTGCCGTTTTTGACACTAACCTCAAAAATGAAGCTCCAAAACCATCCAATCTCTCCCCTGATAGGAAATGAAAATATCACCTTATCTCAGAATTAGCTTCACTCCCCCATCATCACCACCACCACCATCATCCTGCTCCTACCCGAGCGCTGTGAAGAGCCTGAAGATGTTTTAATATTACATGCCATCCTTTTGGTTTTTAATAATTAAAGACAGGGCCATTGATGTTGATTAGAAGCTTTCAGTTGGCTTATAAGGCAAAACAGCTGCATGTTAAAAGCATCAGTTTTTCCTTATATTACTTCAAATGTGATTCCATGGAAGCCTCATTGGTGATGCACTTCAGCACTGAGCACCCTTTTGAGTTATCACAGCGTACAGAAGCGAGCTATTCATGTACACTTTCAAAGAGTGTGAAAAAAACGCAGCCTTAAGACCAAGAATCTTAGGGCTGCTCAAAACCTTGTGCCTTGCAATAATGCTGCATGTGGTAACCATGTTTATTCTGTAAAACATGTTTTTTGTCCAATCAGCTGCTAAATTACAGTTCTGTCCAGGGTATAAATTATGTTTAATGGTAATTTTCTCTTATATAGTTTCTTGATTTCTTGTAAAAGTAAAGTGATGCAGCTGGACTGAGTTTAGAAGTTATAAAGGTATACAAATGAAAAACTGTTGGTATAGTTTTGTTGATCAGGAGCAGCGACAATCCAGATGGACTGGACATTAACAAAATGGTTAAAGAGGTGGAAGGATGTCAATCATTACCGACAAAAATCTTCGGGGGAAAAGGGATTTTCTCTGGTTAAATTACCCGGCATTAATTTTAGGCAGGGTCTCATAAATCTGTCCAAGAACAATGAGAAGAAAGCCTGTGCTAAATAAGGCGGATGCTCAATGAAGGGTAAGGTCAGAAATGGGAAACCAAAAGGGTTGGGAACAGATAAAGGTGCTTAGGGAGGAAAGAGAGCAATGAGAGGTGGGGAAGCCAAGCCTTTGCAGGTGGCCCCATCACCACCCAAACGTGCTGGTAATAGCTGCCATTCATTATCGAATGTGCGACTGCCTGGTGCAGGAGCAAGTACCCCATCCATCCCTGTCAGCTAGTGGCATGTCAATGACAAAACCTTAATTACACCATTAATTAATAGAACGATTTTTTCCAGCATGCACTCTGTGCCTGATGTTCGTTAAGCCTCCTCGTGAGTGATTGCTCATGCCACCATACCGTTTAGCTGACAGAAGTACACAGAGGGAAAAAGGAGTCAATGAAATGGCATCCAGAGCAAGGAAGGGCCCTGAAAAACACCACAGAGTTCTATTGATTGACAAGATAGAGGAAGAAAGAGGTTGATCTTGTTACATGCATCATCAATTGAAGTAACTCACATCCTATCAAAAATCCCCCATTGTTTATTTGACATGCAACAAGAATGTCCAACAGCGCTGGAGAAATGGAGAGAACAGGATGAACCATATGAACAACAACTAAAGCTTAAGATGAATCCAAATGTGAAGCCAATAGGACAATAAAAAGTTAGATGTGAAGGAGAAAATCAAGGACCAAAGCAAAACGACAACCCTTCAGGCTCTTAGGTCCTGCTCAGGAAATGGCCAGATTCAAAATGATTTCTTGTAAGAGTGGCAAAGTGTTCAGCCTCTGCTTTAATCCAGACTATATCCATCTACAGTAGCTATCTATTCAACAACACTGATGGCTGTGCAGCCCACAAGTACCCGCAGTGGAACAAGAAGTGGTTTGGAGAAATACAAGATACCTGAGAAATAGGCTCGGTACAGATGTAAGAAAAGGAAATGTAATAAGAGAACCTCTCAACCAATATCCACCAGAATCCTTTTACTATTGCTATGTCAAGCAATAACCAAACAGATGAACACAGTGTTAATCCCTGCATACATAACAGCACATAATCAAACGGATATTATTAAGGTCATAAAAACAATGATGACAAATGTGAGGCCACACAGTGTGACTGCAGAACACTTACTCTGTCTCGCACTATCACTGCAGAAACAACGAAAAACATTGTCAGTGGTTAATCTCTTTAAAAAGTTGATGAAGACATCTCACCAAGAGAACAATCAGACAGATAGAAAAAAAAAAAGGGGGGGGCCATCAAATTAGCGCCGCCACAGAAGGCAGCAGATGGAGAAGAAGGCAAACAATAAAAAAATTTAAAAAAAGAGAAATGCTTGAAATTGACAGTGGAGTGCAGAGAGGCTGGGTACAGAGCTGTGACCGGTGTCAAGGCCTCATCAGTCGCAGAAGGAGAGGCAGAGCAAAATGCTGAATAAAGCATCAAACTGCCTGAATCCGGCAGAGAGGAACAGAAAATGGCCATCACAGTGGAGGATACCGAGTTAAAGACCAGTTTTTACCAACACAGTTTAAAGGATAATCTTTGGTTGGTAAATTGATGAAATGTTTTGACCATGAGCCACAAGTCAATGATAATGTTATTTCTTTTGGGTAAGGATACTCACCACTTACATGTAATATTGGTGAATTTAAATATACTTCACTGCAGTTTCCAACTGTTTCCAATAGCTGTTATGTCACGGCAATGGCCATGGTAGCTGCTCGGTTAATGTCAGCCTATTGGTGCATAATAAGGTTGTAAACTCACTCATTATCTATCCTGACCTTTTCCTTGAGAGGCTTTGTACAAGAAGTTATACAATTGTTTATTTTTCAAGTGTTTCTTTGTCTAAAATACATGTAGTTGTAACCATCTGAGCCTATGAATCATTCAGCCTTTTGTATAAAATGAGGAAAAGTGACTCATTTCCAACATGTATTTAAAAAATCAGACGACTAGCTATGGGTAAAGACTGGTTTCCCATTTTTCACACAAGGCTTTCTGCAATTAAAAGAACAACTCATACCCTACAATCATGCCAATGGTTTGTTCTTTGTCAGTCAGATTGTATGGGAGCTAAATGTCATCTGCAATGATGTGGTTTAGAAAAAACATTTGAAATACTTTTGAATAAAGTGGCTGAATTGATTTACTGGGAAGCCACTTTTAGCTTAGCTTGAGAGTGTTTAATATCTGCTATTTGATTATTTGAATCCACCACATTTCTATGGGGAATATTACACTTTCACTCCACAACATTTATGCGACAGGTATAGTACATAAACACTTTTAAGATAATATCTTGATATTTTACAGCAGTCGATTTATGGACAGATGTAGATAGATGGATAGATAGATTATAAAACAACAATCATTTTAGAATCAGTATCATTCAAAGAAGTCATTCTTTAAGGAGTAATTTAACTTTTTATAAATAATTTGATTATAACGATTCTGTATTTTAAATCAAAGCCAATGTGTGGTTTATTATTTTTGTTTTGTAACCGTAAAACTTGAATTAATAGCCTGGGCTTTTATAAACTTCTGTCTATGAAATGACACAGCTTTAATTTTGGACAGCCATCAATACGGAGCTGGCATTTAAAAACTGGTGCACAGCAAAGATGGCAAGGACTATAAATCAGTAAATTTAGGCCAGAAAAAAATATTTAACTCTTTACAAAATAGGACATTGATAAATGAAATTACAAATCACTAATTTGATCTTGCTTCTATCTATGCCAACCTGCTGCACTGTGGGAGAGAGAGAGAGAGAGGAACCTTGTTAATATAATCACTACGGAGCGCTGAGGTGGCCTATGGAGTTGTGTAAACATATCAGAATGTATTTGGTTTGCTTAAACAAATGTTATAGCATAAAAACGTCATCTCTAATGGAGACCTGCCTTTATTTGTCAAAACTTGTGGCAACATCAGGCTAGTAAAAGGGACTATGCCTTTTGGGATGGGCTTTTATTTTGAAGTTTTAAGCTATAATGGTACAGTAGTCCTTCCTCTACGAGTGTTTATAATAAACCTGTATTCATTGTATAATTAGTAGCCTAAAGAAACCATTCTTTACTTTGTTACATCAAGGACAAGCAGAGTAAGACCCACCAGGGCAGAGCCAGGTCAGACAGCTGGTGACGCAATCACTCTAAGGCCGTTTTCACATTAGGCACGATTGTTTGGTATCGTGTCCGAGCATAATTGCTCCCCCCTCCCCTGCTGGTCTACGTTCACGTTAGTAACATTGCCCCATGCCCGATTACACCGTCCAATACAGCAGGTGGCAGTATGCACATAGTTTGTGTGCAAATCTGCCAAAAAGCAGAAAGAAGAAGAGGCTACCAAGGCAACACCTCGCAGACCGAGTCCATCCTTCTTACTGTGGATGGTTTTATTAATTTCTGAGGCGCCAACAGCGACCCTCTTCCTATATCAACATCTATAGTGCAGTTCAGAGGACAAAACAGGCCCATGCTGCACTAGTACGACAGTTTTTTAAGCGACAAAAACCATTTAGAATGACGTCTTACAGCGGTCTACTTCTTTTTGTAAGCACAGTTTCGTTCACATCTACCGCGGACCGTACTCGAGTACATATGAATCGTGCCAAAACCAACTCTTCAAGCAGACTCGAGCACAGTACCCGATACGTTACGAGTACAGTCCGTTTGTGTTCACACTGATCAAATGAACCAGACTTTTGAACCGGATCAAATTAACCACTCTAATCCAGGCCAGGGACCCTAGTGTGAAACTATCGTATGTGTAGGGACCTTGCTATGAAGGTATATTTATTAATTTTACAGTGTATGGTAGTACAGGCAGAGTTAGAAAAAGAGAAATGTACCGAAGGTTAAAGGAGATGAAAGACTGTGTGTGTTATTCGCTTGCATGTGCGGAGGTGCAATCTAACTGACATTAATTACACTCACATGTGGGCATTTGTATTGCATGATCCTTATGGCTGATAATGGAACATTGTGTCATGTTTATGTAAGGTGGAGAGATAAGTCTCATCATTACCGCAAAGCTCTGCAGAGTGGGTGTTGGATGTGCTCCATTGGGAGCTATTTTCTTGTTAGATTTTCCTCTGTGCCACAGTTGATTTACTGCTTTATGGCAGCAACAAATACTCTCAGGTATTGAAATAGATTCAAGCAAAGAATGTCACCATGGCTGAAATGCTAACCGGGCCTTTCTCACTCAGAGAGCAGCCCCTTTATTATGTGTGATTCGCATCATTATCACAATAAGCACACAGGATAATCGCACCTCATTAGTTATGTTTGATATTAATGGGGGGCGATAAAAATACATTCCCCCTGTGTTTCAAATGGCTAAGCAAGAAAACACATAGCCGCTTATCTTGCTGCTAATGCAGTCTGGGTAAATGATGGGGCTTTGTGCTGCCAGAGCCTGGGAGAGCGAGAACGCAAACACTGCCTATTGATCCTCTGAGTGGCTCTGAGGCGAGCGCCTGCATTACATACATGACCCAATGATGACAGACACGATCCAACCCTAACACACAACATGTATGTTCAGGCTTTTTGTGGCAGCTGTTTCTCAAATACAGAGACATTTTCTAATGATTAAAATAACATCTTTGTGTGTGTGTGTGTGTGTGTGTGTGTGTGTGTGTGTGTGTGTGTGTCCCATACGAGGAGAACAAGAGGGCAAAGCAGAGGTAAAGAAGGTCACGGCATTACATCTCAGCGTTCAGTAACAGAATAAGGCAGACTTTGTGTGATGCTGAAATCTGTCAGATCTCCCTGCCCGGCCTCACTCTCTGTGTGTCCTCCTGCTTGAAATTTCTGTTTGATTCCACACTGGGGAGAAGAGGCAGTCATTAATACACCGCAATATCTTCCATGTCCTTTGGTGCTGAGGGAATCCTTTACCGCATCCCTCCTCCGAAGTTATGTAAATCAAACTGTGCATCAAAAGCCATTTGCCACATTAAGCGCAGCCTGCAAATATATGTGTACATGCAAGCAACCTTGACAAGCCCAGGATCCCCTGTTGTATTTCAAATTCCCTCACCTCATTTAAAAATCAACCATGCTTAAGAAATGAAGACATAATCAAGCCGCTCGCTTTGAAAATCAATGGATTCAACTTGTTTACTTATGAATAAGAGAAATGTGCTATTTGTGTCCATCAGAAATTCTCTGTTTGATATACTCCATCTGAGATATACAGGAAAACAGAATCATACATTATTGAAAGGACAACATTTTTAAGTGTATTGCTATACTGTATATGCTTTATAGTAACTCTTTGATTGTGTCAAAAACATACTGAGGAACCAAGGTGCTTTTTGATTTATACATTTTCAAGTTAGTTCGTGGAGAGATCTGTGAGTTTGAAAAAAATTCCCAGTGACATTGACCTTCATGTCGAGTAGGATTCTCACTTTGTACGTCAGAGTGTGTTGTGACTACCAGCTGACGTTCACCTCCTCATAAAAACATAACAGAAGGGGCTGCAGAGACAGTAGGGGGGCGCTGCATTGATTGGTCTATGTGTTCACTCTCCTACATGTTTGTTATGCTGGTAGAGGCAGCCTCTGAAATTACTGAGTATGAGTAATATTTTCCTTTCAGGTACTAGAATAAACATTTAGATTTTATGATCTGACACTGCAGGGCCTTTCCTTTTTCTTTTTTTTTACTAATGGTAAAATGAGTGGATTGTTTGATGATAGAAAGCAAAGTTCTAAGTCAAGTCAAGGAGCAAAACTTATTCTTTAAGTCCTAACTATCTTATGCCTGTGCTCTCTTTTTAAGAGAAGGTCATACTTTTTGAATTACCTACGTTACACATAACTGTATTTTAACTTCTTGAAGGCACATACAAATTGTATCACAGGAACATGAGACCACAAAACAAAGAGGGGGTGTTTGGTTGTAAATTTAGGAGAAGTCATTGCACTGTGTACACTGTTTCTTGATTCTGCAGAGTTTTCAGTGATGACGGCTTGTTGTCTTCTCTTTGTATGCTCTTTGTATAGTTAAGTTGTAATCAAAGGGAATTCAAAAGGCATTTCAGAAAAAGGATATCTGCCAGCAGCCATTTTAATGCTCAAATGAATTCCTGTGGCGGAGCAGATTGAAGTGGAGGTGGTCTGACCGCAAGAATTAATATATACAAAGAGGGATAAACGGGAGAATAGATTGCTGTCACAGTTGGTCATTTCATGGCTTGATTGATTGCCAGCATATTGTTTTGCTCATACTGAGGTGATTAATCCGTCTTTGCATAGTTCAAAACCTCTGTGCCTCTGACTTGTTTGCCGTGCCAGCGACGCTGTCGAACGCAATTGTGTGTCACTTTCCCCTGATTCCATTATTCTTCCCTTAATTCCTCTTTAAATACAAAACGTTGTTGCTGATGTGTGTGAGTCCATGCCCACACGTCTGCGATGGAGCAAGTGCGTGTGTGGAAAAGTGAAGGGATGTCTGAGTGAGCGTTATTAACCTTGCATTGTTTACTCAGGCTTACATATATGCATGAGCTGGCAGTCCTTGATTCCACACTGATAGAAAACGTTTAAAATTTCAGGCAGAAAATGAATCCTGTCAAAAATGTACACAATTGAAATTTGTTAAATTAATGAGATGAAAAGAATATGAAAGGGCGGCAGCAGGTAGACCAGATGACGGGGTCAATGGGAGACACCATAAAACTGATTATGATTGATGATGACAGATTGGAACATTTGTGCATGCAGGGGAGAATTAATTGGAAAATTAGCAACCATGGTTAACTGATCTGTAGCAAACAAACAATATGCACATTTCTATTTTATAGGAACTTTTTTTTTTGTTCAGTTTTACAGCAGACCTCCTGTTTGAGTATGAAATGTAAATGTGATTTTTTTTTCCCAATGTTTTTCTATAAAAATGATAATAGTATCGCATATAAATGGGAGAAAAAATAAATCCCAGTCAGAATGGAAAGCATGCACTGTAGTACACTCTGTAATTACATCCACTCATATCCTGGGAGGCATGTTTAAAGATGCAGATTGAGTGTTCAACAGATGACTTCCATGGCTGTCAATTTTATTTTCTCATAGGATGCCGTGCAATAATCTGCAGGTCAGAGCACATTTTCATAAATAACTCGGCTCAAGATATTGTAACAGCAAGGCATGATATTGCAAATTCCTTCCTAAGATTGCCGAGTTCAAAAAATAATTGGACATCCGGGCAGTCATTTAGCTTAATCGGTTTCCTGTGGAAATTCTGACACGCTGCATGTAGCTCAGCCCCCATGCTGCTGGCATGACTATAGCACGGGAGAAGGAGACATTTCATTTGTAATCTCTCAATACATTCATGGAAAAATTAAAATTTTACCCAAATCTTTGAACTGATAGCAAAAAATTTACAAAAAGTCAATTAGCAGAGAGATATAGCAACTGTTGTTGTTGAGGTAACATCAGACTATTTCAAATCAAAATGAGATTCCTGACATTGAATAAGAAACAGATCATTTCAAGTTGTTAAAAAAAGTCTAATGGCTAAAGAACCTGAAGACAGAAAACTAAAAATAGGCACGGGCATATTAATTTCTCTCTTCAGCCATGCAGCCGCAGGGTCATTAACACAGACATGGCTTGAACACAATTTCTTATTCCCAAATTGCAACACATGGTTAAGTATCTTGATGGGACTTTGATGCTGGGAGCATGTCCTCCCTGTGTCTTGGCAGGATGTCATGATCAGAGTCATTGACAGCAATAGGAGGCAGTATGCAAATATGAATTCAAAGGGGCTTTTACATCCCCTGAAAAAGAACAACCCAGCCTGAAATTATCCATATAAAATGAGCCATTCATCAAGCCAATCAAAATGCTATACATCACACTGACTTAATTCAAAGTGTCAAACACTTGGAAGGAGGTTTTTCAAAATGCATTATTATGAGACCTTGAATACAATACATGCTATGCCTTTTTCAAGATGTGGAAGCCAGCATGTAACAAGTTTGCCAAAGGTTTGGCAGCTTACACTATGCTATTATAAAAGTCTGACCGCTGAGTCCAAGCCGTACTTCGAAGTTCATTTATCCTGCGTGACTGCTGACCAGCCGCTCGCTGTGTATGCTATTGTCTATTAACTGCAGAAAAAAAGAAAGACAGAGATCTGGATGTAGCCATGGTTGCTATAGGAGCTGAGAGCACTTTGTACTTTTGCAAATCAAAAAACAGACGAGAACTTTACAAGCCTAATAGGTTTTATGTAACATGGAGAGATAAGCTGGGGTCAATTCTTATGGAAAAGTGTCATCTTCAGGCCCTGTGTCTTCAGAATATGATTGAAAGTAGATCATTAAGTAATTCATAAACAAGTAAATCACTGAAATTGTGTGAACATCATATATGCATATAGTAAGTTGAGACTGTGAAGTGGTGACTTGACTGTTTGTCACTTCTAATGAGTGTCTCAAACATAATACAGTACTGTTATGTAAATGACAGGCAGGTCCCACCTTCTGTGTCAATGTTCACCTTAATATAAACCATGTATGTGGTTGACAGAAAGTACTAACAGCTGAGGTGAAGAAATAGAAAGCACACTGACATTATTTTTTGACTGTGGATTCCCTCAAGTGAAATTGGCATCAACCTCAAGAACAGGTCCATCAAATGGTCACTCCAAACAGCATACATCAGGTATGTTCATGGGGAGGCTTTGCTCTTGTGTTTTGTCCAAAAGACAAAATCAGGCACTTTGTGGTTTAGTTAATCTCAGTATAAGGAATGTACGCAAAAGCTGGTAGGCTCCCTCTCCGTTTAACAGCAGCTCAATGAGTGTTTTCTTGCCATGCTGCTGTGATAAATACACCTGGGTTTTTGAGTTCATTGATAACCTGTGTTGACAGCTACCCACCAAAACGAAAGAAAGAAATTGATGATATGAACCTACATAACCTGAGTACACAAGCAGATTCAATCAAACATGTTTGACACAAGTCAAGTAGTTGTCTGAGAGTCCACGAATAGATCAGGCATGTCAAGATTGAGTTACGACAGACATTCTTATAAAACCAGGAGAGTGCATCTTTTATCTGTGGAAAGCCCCCTTGAAAGCAACTGGAGCATCAACCCCGGATTAAATGGAATTCACAGAAACCTTAATCAACTCTGTCCTAACTGACACTTTAAATAGTTTGAAACAAACAAGGAGCTACACACATGAGCGCCAAGGTCAATGGTCATATCTACAATTCTGCAACCAAATATGTACTTACTTGAACAATTCAAAGAAAAAAATATTCAGCATGAACTATATATATTTTTCAGTACTTTTAAGTTTTGCTCCTGGCAATAAAGGGTGACTCAGACTTCTAAAGATATATAGAGGCAAATCACCATATTTTGTTATTAATTTATCAGACTGAAATGCACAATATGTAAAATACTCCACCAGGGGGCTCTCAATCAAAACAATAGCATAAGATAAAATAACCAAAATCTTAAAAAAGTGTATCTGGAGAAAATTACCAACCCTGCCTTAAATTTGTTGTTTCAAATTAGATCAAAACCAACATTTATGGCATTGAGTTATTCTTATATCACTTGCTGCTGTTTTATTTTCCCTGCGTCTTCATGATGTGGGTGACGTTAAAGCTATTAATTGAAATTCATAATTATCACACTGAGATGATTAACCTGTGAGGAGGAGTTCATCTAAACCATCTGATATCATATATTGTAAGCAGAAGCGCTACAGGCCTTCACTGTTATTAAATGTGTGAAATTTGGGTTATACAGAACATGATGTATAATAGTTTTACATTTGGTCCTAAAAAATAAGTCCTATTTGGTTGGGGATAAATGAAAATTGGGTGGTTGCCACAGCAATCCACTCTAACGAAACTCGTGATTTCAACTATTATCCGTCATGAATGTCTATTGATTACACCAACCAAGTTTGAGTGGGATAAGAAAAACTGCAAAAGGAGAGTTTGTTAAAGAAGACCCTGATAAATGGCAACACATTACAAAAAGTTACAATATACATCAGAAGTTGCTTACTTCCTTCTTGGCTTAAAAAAATAATGAGAATGTTTTTTAGGATGTTGCATGTACCAACCAAATTTCATACATTCTTATGAAACTCTATGGACTCTCGGTACGTTGCCACATCCCAGGAGAGAAACCCTGAGAATATCCACATTTTCATCTCTTCTGATTCCTAAGTTTCGTGAGTTTTCGAGCACATTCGGCCCCTCAAAAATGCAATTAATTTTGACAAAGAAGAAAGAATCATATTTGAAGCATTTCCAATAGAGGTTCTTGCACCTGTCAGTGCTCAGTCCTTATTAAAATAAATTGCTGTATTTTACATCTTACCTATATGACTGTCTCTTCCAGCTGGAGGCGCTAGACATGTATGTATGTCAGTATGTTGTCTGCATATTGAAATTCCTTAATTAAGGCTAAAGACCCCAACGAAAGCAGGCCAAATAAAGCACTGATTCATGCTGGTCTTGTAATTAGTTCCAGAAACACAATGCATTTTTAAGTGGAGGTCAGTGCCCTTGAATGTAAACTGATTAAATCAAAAAGTATAGAACATATAACACGTTACATCTATGTCACCCAATATAACATTTAGAAACTACTGTTTCTACAAGGCTTTACAGTGTGGCTATCTTTGTTGCTGTGATGTTTTTGGAAATTGTCTCGAAAAACATCTCTCCTCAGAAATGATGATACTGCTTTAAAGGCATTTTTTCCTCTGTAAAAAATGCAGCAGAGTCAAAAGTGGGCATGATGTGATGCTGCAAGACGTGACCACATGCATAGGAAGGAATCTGCCACTCCTGCACTTTTCTCCTTGTTACTTACCCCTGACCTGCTCTTCAAAAAATACAGTCAGCAGCATCGCAGCGCCTCTAATGATGTGTAATCACAGTGGTTTTCTGCATAATGCCTTCAATGTTGGGAGAGACCATCAAGCACCACTGATATCCTGGGACAGTTTAGGCAGATGGTGATACTCTACTTCACTTAGCAGGGATAGAGAAGACATATTTACACACCTCAATAAATACACCATTGAATACATTCATATGTGGAATTGAAGGGTCATGAATTTGTCTAATTTCTTAATGACTTTAAGCCATACTGTATATTGAAAATCATGAATGGCTTTGATGGATGTTTCTCCTTATGTTCAGTATGTATTCCATCACTTCCCTGATAGCAAAGAGAGAAATCCATCAAAGTTATTCATGTCAATCTTTAAGCTCTTTAGAAAAAATAACGGCAAGCAAGGCTGTTTGAAAACTCATATCCATGTTTGCTTATGCTCATTTCATTCCGCCTTGTACCCCTTTCTATTTCAAAGCAACTGAAAGCAAAGCAGAGCCACAGTTGAATTCAAATGAAGACGCAATTAAATGCAAAAAAAAAGGCAGAGTGAGAATGTGACTGTGGGGATGTTTATGCATTACAGAGTTCCCTGTGTCATTGCAAAGACTTTTGACTACACTCCAGAAGTGACTGTTATATCAAACGCTATCTAAAACTGACTAGATATACAGGCTTCTCCTGAAAATGGCCAATTAAAAAGGTCCTAATCTGATGTATGTTATTGTCCCTGCAAAGTTATTCAATTTCTGCACAAGAGATTCTCTTGAATTGTTTTCTTTTTTAGCTTGACTCTCACAAACACCATGGCTATAGCGATAGCAAAGTCTGTCTTTCCATTCATTCATAACTAAAGACAAGACCAAAATAATTCAACTGCAATTGATTGCCATTACACTAAGTAAAAACATTCATGACGTCTTCAGGTTCATACTTTGGCAAAGAGCACGATACCTACAAGACACACAGTAAGACACTCCCACAAACCTCAGCTTTTGTTTGTGTTTAGATGGAAATAACTAACATTAGCATGCTAATGGGTAAAACAAAGGAGGCCCATACATTTGTATGGTAGCACTGTCATCAAATTTTAGCACGCTAATATTAGCATTTCGCTAAAAGCAACACTTTGTGTGAGCTAACAGCGTCCCACAGCAGCTAAATTATAGTTGTAAACTCAGTTTTGTTTAGAGAGCATAACTAAACAAATGTCTCTAGGGCCCCGGATAGCAAATAGGTAATATTGAACACCGCCTATACAGAGACTACAGTACCCAAAGCAGACGGCCAGGGTTGGACTCGGCGCATTGCATGTTATTTCAAATCTCTCACATCCCAGTTTCCCTATATATTTACTGTCCTCCCCCCCAAAAAAAGAATTGTAGTGATGTTCTATTCTGTTTTTCCCCAAAAACTAATTTGCAAATTTAACTACACCAACAAATATAACAGCTGTAAACAATTCAACGTATGGATAAAATATGTGACTGCAAACCAATCCACTTTTTTGGCAGTATTTGGGGCATTTGAACAAACCAAGAATGACAAGATATTAATTGAAGTATAATTTAATGGATTAATATTAAATATACTAATTTTTTCATTTGTTGGTTCAATATGTCAACAAAACTAAACACAAAATAAATCAAGTATGTGGCTGAGTACTGAACTGAGCAGTGTAACGTCTTGATGCTATTTCAGGTTAACAGTGCATTAATATGGATCAAGCAGCCAGTGAATGCTGGCTAGCAGCTGTTTGGGGCCCAGAGTGCAATCCCAAGTAGCACCTCAGCCCCCAACAAGTGCTAGCTGCAATGAGGTGCATCATAGTGACTTTTAATTTCCCTCTTCACCACATCAGATTTGCAGCAGGCCGGAGAGGAGAGGAGGAAATAGATCCCCTGATTATTTCCATCTAATTTCTTATCTGGTGGTGTGCCTCCCTTCTGCCGCTCCTCTCTTGCCCCCCGCAGGCCCTGCCTTTTCACTCCCTTGGTGTGCCACCCATCTAGAAATTGAATTTGAGGGGAGGAAATTAGAAATGAGGGCATTTTCATTTCAATTTTATCCTTCCAATGAGATGATTTTCATGTAGGCTCTAACAAGACCACAAAATGGAACTCACTCTCACACACTTGATACCCTTCACCTTGCGACCTTGTCACCTACACCCCACTGGCATCCTTTCAGCCTCTCCCTGTCTGCCCTCCCATCCCTTTAAAGAGCTCTACATCTTAAAAACAGTCAATTTCCAAGCCAAAGTGTGCCACCTGCTTTTGGCAGCTGGAAGCCCTGGCAAATGTAGATAAATGAACAGAGCCACCTGAGGGATTTTATGAATCTGCTGCTGCTTGGCAGATTTATTTGCTCCCCGCCACAGAGAGCTGCACTGGTAAGCACAGATTACGGTCTACAGCACAACTGCTCCCTGCCTGTTCTCCTGTCCTACCCTCCTTGTGTCTGCCCATACAAGCACTGAAGGGTTGTTGACCTGTAATTCATCAGTATTTTAAATTGTAAACTGGAGCCTTGTGTTTTTTTTTTTCTTGTGTCTTCTCTCTCCAGCTCATCATTACAGCTTGGGAACAGATTGCGCCGTGCCCTTGGGAAGCAGTGAATATGTTTGTTTAGTGCCTGATCTAATCTTACATCATTATGCAGAAGGATATTTGAGTAAATCTTATAGAAGTGTAATTAGATTTTAATCAAATGCACTGCTGTATAATTGGGTACAGTATATGTATAGCTATACAGTATGATGCCTCACTTATGTTGACTTTTAACAGCTCCATTCAGATATGTTCCCCTTGTGGCCTGCTAACCAAATATTACAAATAGAAACGTGGCAGCTATATTAGTGGTTATAAGGTTAAATGATATGCATAATTTATTATAAGGAACACTACATTAGTAGTTTGCATAAAAAAGAAGACAATCAAAACGAGGATCAGGGTTTTGATTCCAGTTCAAAAAATCTAAACAAGACGATTTGTAATGTTACTGTACCATCACGCCCATGTCAACGTGTATCCCTGTCTTCTTTAAATCATGTTCTGTACAGAACTACTGACCTGTTACCCAGTTAAGATGTATTAGATGTTAAAGGAAACACTGCTGCAAATACATGTTCAGTGTGAAGGATTCTGCCAGAGAATGTAGCGCTCACTGTGTTGTGCCAGGTGACAGTGTTGCACATTGCATTTGCTTTTTTTAATCTACTGTAATTGTTATATGCATCATGATATAATATAGGAAAACACTTAACAAATGCAGATAGAAAGGGATCAAAAAGTTCTGAACACCTCAACGTTCTAATTATAAACCACCGATGGTCCCATGGGAACTCTAAAGAGACATAAACAAGCTTTTGTTTTCTTAAATGTCTTGTGGTTCTGATACATTGATATTCAAAATTACAGAAATGTTGTGAGATCTGTACCAATGCCTGTTAGCTACAAAAGCATGTCATTGTTTAGTTCAACACACAAACAGTCACCTTAATGTAATGTATCAAAAGCACTCCAAATGGCATTAGGAATTAATTAGCATCAGTAAAATGACAGAGTTTGCTATCCATACAGACGTCACTCCATATCGATGATTAGATCCCCTACTAATGCTTTGTATATGAGTCATGTTATTTTGTTTAAAACACTTGTTGAATGCAATTTAATTTTAATTTGAATGCAAATCCAGGGCCCTCGCCTTGCAAAACTACAGTCCCCTTTTTTTGCACCATTGTTGAAATGAGATCAAATTTCAGACACGACGGTCATTGAGTCGTCTAACTGACAGACACCTGATGGCTGCATGTGTGACAATTGTTGTCTGGTATTTTAAATCATTTACTCTATTTGTTTAAGAAATAAATCAATGAATATTGCACATTTTAAATTGGGAAACCTTCATTGACATTTGCTTATATGGTATATGACATTGTCATATATGTCTAATGGTGAAGCCAATCTTTCAGCAGCAGAATCAAAGAAAAAAATTAACATACAATGAACAGCTCTTAAATATTTAAAACACCAAATATTCTCAGTGTTGTTGAAACACTGCTAATGTCATTCTAAATTGACAAACTTTCATGAAATACCTGGCTTTCAGTAAAATAAGTGAACTGGTAGCTAAACCAGCAGTTCAGGGATGGATACCTTTTTCATCAAACATGTTTATCAAAGAGACACCGTGAAACCCCTTGACATTTTAGATACTGTGTATGTTTTTATTTAACAGTGTGTGTGTTTCATCCACCTTAATCCCCTTTTGGTTTGAATGAAGTTCAACACCTATAGCATATTGTCAGAGTCACAACAAAGCTTCTTTCTGCGTGTATGCATCATTGCAGCACAGTTATATACATACATGGCAGAATTACTACAACGCGGGTTTGTGTGACTTTTTAAAAAGGTATGGCACAGATACACTGGCAATCTTTCTCCCTCATTTTTCCTCTTGTCCTTAACCCGAGGAAGAAAGGCAAATGACTCTGATGCAATATAGGCTGAGAGCACCCATGGGTGCATTTAATACTCAAATTAATTAATAGTATGTGGGGAGCAGTTAAACTAATATTGAGGCAGACACAGACTGAAGGCATGCCAGACACAGTGTGTGTGCAGTGAACTTCCTACTTTACATAAACCACTATTGTTTCCAAGTTGATCCGGAGGGAGTGTGTGCTGATAGGTGTTGTGTTAGAGAACATGTTAATGCATGTAAAACTACACACTGTATTAACATGATTGACTTTTCAATTTCCATTTAGCAAACAAGTGAAATTGAAGCCATGTTTATCAACGCAAGTAAATAAAAGTAATGACACTTCACATAGTTATTAACCTCCAATTCACTACCAAAAAATGCTTGATAGATTAAAGTATTCAGATCGCTTTTTACTGCAAAAGGATTCTGAGATTTTTCATTAGAAAAGTGAATTATCTTCTTGGTGCATTTATGGTTGTTCAAAAAAATATTTCAACTACTTTGCTTTATAAGAGCAAATCTCTGGCAATGGATATTATTTAGTTATTACTGGCCAGTTTTCTTTACAGTGGTAATACAGTGTAAGGGTTTAGGTTTAGCTGGCCTAGGGTTGATCTTTAGCAAAACAAACATTTCAAATAAACCAAGTGCTATAGCAAAATCTCTACAGCTCACATAACAATGCTCAGACAAAGAAAAAGCAAGTTAACTCTGTTAGAAAATGTCATGAATATGACATGGTATTTACTGATCTTTGAGCCTCCGCAACCTTCAATGGAGCTATTAACTCTGTGGCACACTCAGAGCAGGGAGGGTGTACCAACTTGCATCCAAGTCTTTTTTCCATTATTTATTTTTTGTGCATTTGTTTGTTATTTTCTGTTTTTGGTAACAGCAGTCACTGATAATAAAAAAAAAAACATACAATAATAGAAGAAGGAAGGCTAATTATCACACATTACCACCAATGCATACACGGAGAAGGTAACCTCCTAGTGACACTGAAAGACCATCATTTGCTTTGCTGCCAACATGCTCCAGTGGATTCATGGTCTGCGTCTTTCAACTGATCAAGCAAGCAAGACGTTACAGCCTGACAGGTCTTCAACTTATTTCTGCCCCATGGTCTCCAAATGCACCGCTGCCAAATTCCCTGCACTGGTGAAATGAATTCAAGTAAGCAGTACTTGCCAACCAATGCGAATGATTCAGGCCTATCTAGCATTCAGGGTATATGATCAAATTGTGGAACTTTTCTATTAAGTATGCTCAACCGCTTGCTTCTCCCCAACTTCTGGAGGGCCCAGCAACTTCTCAAAAACATCTAGACTTTTTGATGTCCTGGCTACCAGCTCCCCTGTTGATTTCAGAATTGCAAAAATTCTAAATGTGCAGACTGTAAACTTAGTTTTATCATTTTTGTGCTTGCATGATAATAGTTATTTTAAGGCTGAATCTGCATGACTGAATGTACTTATTGTAAGTTGCTTGGATTCAAAATGCTGGCTAAATTAAATAAAGTTTTCTGTCTGTTTGAGCCTTTTCCTTCCTGCTTTGCTAGAGTGCACACATTTTTGTCTCAAACTACAGTACATTTTAGGGAGATTTCCTATCAGAACTAAATCAATGGGAGCAAAATATTTATGACAACCCTGGGTTTCAGTTATATACTTTGAACTACCTCTTGTTTTTCACAACATTAACAAATCCACACAGTCAATTTGGGACACCTGACAGTTATGTGCCCTGGACTGCACTATGTCTCACTGCTCATCAGAATCGATGAAATGAACAGGCCATCATAAATTTTTACAGAAGATTGGATATTCAAACTCTCAAAGTCGTCTGAACTTTATCAGAGTCTGCCAGTGCATTGTGCGGTTGAGTGAGTTCACCAGAATCCAACAAAACAAGAATTTGAATGGATGGATATCTCTGAATGACACCATAACTTTTCCAAGACATACTGACACCAAACTAGTGAAGTCAAGTCTTGTGAATTGGATATGTCTCTCTGATGGCTTAACTTTAAAAAAAAAATAAGTGCTGGACTATGTTCCCACAGAGCAGAATGCCAAACCAAGAACAACCAAAGCCAAATACCAATATAAAAACCTGAAAACAAGCTATAAAATCTCAGTGAGACAGTGGTGGAGATGGTGATATAGTTTTGACATAAAAATATTAGAAAATGGGGAAAAATTATCCTTGCAAAGAGCAACGAAAACAAAAATGTCTGTTTAATTGTATTGACATCCCAAACACAGTTTTTCATTACAGGTCCACTGCCAATAGTCAACAGAGGGTTAGGGTCAACTGTTCGTCCAACTCAACCCAAGGCTCAGCAAAACCTGCAGTCTGAAAGGGATCAAGAGCATCGGAAATTTCAATCAAACTGGAATCAAAGGTAAGATCTGGAGTTAGAGTACTGATGAACAATTTTTGGTTTAGTCAGCCTCAGTCTAGCCAAAGATGATTCACGCTGACACACCACAGCCTTGGTGCCACTATGACAAAACATCACAACCTCAATGTCAGAGAGTTGACACTAAGGGATAAGTCTCCAAATTCTTCTTCCTTCTCCCCTGCCTCACCTCTTAGATATTCACTAATAAAATACAGGTGTTGGCAACTGTTGGTATTACCTTTATTCCCGGTCACCTGAAGGCCATCTCCCTTCTCCCCAAAAAGGAAAATTCTATAACACCAATCTTGCTGATAAGGAAGACAACAAAAAAGAAAGCACAGCTTCCCCCTGACCACGATGACAGGGCTGATAAGACCAGCAAGGTCACCTTAAGTCTGCCACATCAGTCTCCACCAACCTTTCCTCTATACCTTTACCAATCTAAGATAAGGGATGAAGGAAATGGTTTCTGATGTTAATGGATGCAAAATCAACACCATTCAAATACCAACAAATCTGTTAAGCTTCAGCAAAAAAAGATTACAACCTGCATTTTTGTTACTAGATATTAATACTTGATTATTTTAAAATTCATGTTGGAAATCCCAGAGAGAACAGGACTTAAGATTCTTGATAGGTATAGACTGACTTAGCATTGACAACAAGGACTTGATCACCCCCAAGTGTCGAATCATTCATAGAGCTACGGTTGATAATGTGGCTCTTTCTTATCATTCATCATCAGATCATCCTTTATTTTGTTTGAGATGACTATCATTGTGCAAACAAATGTTGAATCAGAGTTAATCAGGCCACTGTTAATAACTGAAAACATCAGTGAAACATTCATTCAGGCTTTCTCTCTCACAGTCGCCCTTGATTGGATCTCCTTCAATGATCTTGATCATTTCAGTTTTAGAGTCAGGGATGTTTTTCGTGCCATTCGCCTCACCAAGTATAAAAGTAATCTCTTTTCAAGAGAAATACACCACACATGGAGAACTTAGGTCAAGTTATGTAGCTACTTAAAAAATCATACAGGGTGAGATATACAAAATTGTAAAACTTGAAATAAATATCAAAGATAGAACAAATTAAATATATTATAAATATTATTATTAATAGTGCCAAATGGTGATTTTGCATTTTAATTCATCTGTATAACTAGTGCACAATGTGATATACAATATAAGGTGACATGAGTATTGTAGGATGATATGGTGGATGGATATTTGTCTTGTGTGTTTGTTAAGTCGCTGGTTCAGGCCCTGAGTGGCCTCAGGGAAGAAACCTGTGTTCATCCTCTTTGTCTTTGACTTCAGACAGCTGCAACGCCTCCCTGACCATAGCAGAGACAGGAACGCTACACTGGTAAAAACAAAACGATAAAAGGCTGTTGTAGATGGCAACAACACAAACAGGCTGACCTGTCTTATGGCAATGCCAGTTAACCTTAGATCTTTTTCTACTTTGTCATTTAATATATATTATATAATATAATAAATGTTTAACATGTGAAAACCTCCTACAGCTGTCTTAATTTGTACCCTAAGAAAACACATACACAAATTTAAAAAGAAAAGTCTATTGTAGGCCTATACTTTCTGGTTTGAATGTCGGTTGACTCAAAGTCCAAAGATGAAATGTTGTAGCTTGTAAGCTAATACAGGAATCGCTGAAACATCTTTGTGCTCTTCTGGAGCTGCATGTTAACCATGGAAATTCATGTATAAATTCAGTTTTCTTCCCAGGCAATCTATCAGAACACAAGATGTAATGCGACAATCCCTAGTGCAACAATCAAAGTCAAGTTTGTACTGAGTCTGACATGGTTACCTTAGAGAGCATCAGGCGGGGCTGCCATGAATAAAGCAGACCATCAGTCAAGCAGCATGCCTTACTGACTAATCTAAATTTGATGGCTGGTGGTAAAAAAAAACAACAGGATTAAATGCATGGATGTGTGCGTCTTTGGGGAAGTCAAGTAGTCCTCTGTGACAGAAAATGCATGGATTCAACCGATAACTCTATCAGAAAGCTCTATAGTAAATTCCTCCAGAGGAATCTGTTCATCAACCGACTGATAGCATAACAAGACAAACTGTAGCATGATGAAAGGTTCATGCTGGGAGAGAGTTGTATTAGGGAGACTTGTAAGGAACAAAGAACAAAGTTAAAGTAAGAAGAGTTGAAGAAAATTCTCTGCTGGCCATATCTTCCAGAACTATAACTACAAAAACATAATGCAAGATAACACTACAACTTTAGCAACCTCAGCACATATCCCTGAATGTAACACTTGTATAGACTGTGCACTGTATCTACAGAGTTTATGAGAATTTGTAAGAAGGTTTGTACAGTTACTGTGTTGTTTTTATTGTTTTATTTGGCATAGACTGGAAATATTAATGGATGAAAACTGAGCGCCGTCACCCATCTGTTTCAGTAGGGGGCTCCGGGAAGCTCATCGGCAGCAGCCGCCATGCTGGAAATGCTGTCTCAGCCTAACTTTCAGTCAACCTAACAGCTAATGCTGAGGCCGGTTTTTCACCTTTCAATCTTATCAGTTACGAGCGATAACGGAGATCCAATAAAATCGAAACAGAGCAGCTAACAAAAAAAAAATCACCCCCCGTACATTGTGGGCCCAAGATGACAATAACTAATAAGACCCATTTCTTTCTTTGAACCAGGTTGTAAACATGTTAATTTCTGCTGTAAAAACTGGCTTTTCTGGCTGTGGTGTGTATGTGACTTCCGTGGCTCCTGTAGCCAGCTGACACTCAACGGACTGCTAGATTTTGCATTTTAATCATTGGCTTCATTGACCAGAGGTTGCTGCTTGGTGCAGTTCTTAAAAAAAGATTTGAGTATGTCACACCATACTAAAATTCACATAAACTTAAACTACACCCTACATCTTTGCTTTTTGCCTCCAATGCTAGAACTGAACATTACATCCATTATCTATACCACTTGTCCCGTCCGGGGCCAATCCCAGCTGTCATTGGACAAGAGGCGTTGTACACCCTGGACTGGTAGCCAGTCAATAACAAGGCTGGCATGCAGAGACAGAAAAACTTTCACACTCGCACCCACGGGAAATTCAGAGTCACCAATCAACCTAACAAGCACGACTTTGGACTGTTGGAGGAAGCCGGAGTAACCCAAGCATGCTAGGGGAGAACATGCAAACTCCACACAGAAAGGCCGTGTCCGACGGGGGATTCCGACACAGAACCCTCTTGCTGAGAGGCAACAGTGCTAACCAGCTATGCTAAGGCGTGCAGCTCTACACTGAACTAATGCATCATTTTAAATGTCTCTTCCCATGGGGTCTCACATAGAACTGTGAACTCCACAAAATGTAATCAACAGGCTAAAGAGCAGCATTACCCTCCTGGTTCCTTGTTGTCGTCTTTTCTGTTTCAGGTGCCAGTGGGTGTGGTGTGTGTGATCTGGGATTGAGAACACGTGGGCCCGGTGTTCTCAGTCCGTAAGAGCTGGCCTCACTTCCTTCTTGGGGGAGACATGGAGAAGGAGATTGAGGAGAGGCGTTTCCTTGATGCACCGTCTAATTTTGATTAGTGTGCTGTCAATAAATGTGTATTGTTGAGCGTACTCCTTGTCTCCTCCAGTCATTTGTCATGGGTTTGTGAGTCGGCCGTAACATGTGTAATTCCAGTCAACAAATACTTATGCAATGAAAAAGTTACGATTGCAAAATTAAGATACATTTTAGAGGTACGATGTGGTTTTTTGTTTAATATTAGCTTGATGGCCAAAAGCAGGAATGTAATCCATGATTTTCAGTGGAGACATTTGGCTTCAGTTCAGCAGGAAAACATGAACACAAGTAATGAGTACAAGAGCCAATAACAACAGTGGATATTGCTGTTCTTGATTTAGCTGTAGTTAGCCTTAGGCCATACACACTAGGCCAATGTGTTTACCCACATATAGCTGATGCTGTTGGAAAATGCTCCCCTGAGTGGATACATCTGAAAATGCTGCTGTTGGTAATATTAGAGGCCCCCTCTTCTTTAAATATCCACCACACTATACTGCCACCCACACTCACATTTCCTCGCCACTCCTGATCTTTTCACCCTGGGTGTAATTAAGGTAATTCTGATGTAACGAACGTGCGGAAAACCCACATAAAATAGAAGCCTGTGAGGACAAAAATAAAAGTAAGCATAGCGGTAATTACAGGATGACACAGTTCTGTGGTCAGTGTGAAATAATGGTGCAAAGTAGGATCTTATTCCACAGATTTTTTTCCTCCTTCAGACAGCTGAGGAATTTATTTTATGTTTTTTTTTCTCCCAGGTGCTGCTGTGAAACATGCACTTCCAGGTTGTCCTTCAGGAAAGTAATTTAATATACCGCCCAAAAGTGAGTCAGCACCCGGGTATACTGTGAGAAAGAGGCAGGATATTAATCTTAATTTGGTGTTAGGTCAAAACTGTTGAAAGTGTTTGCTTGGATTCTTCACAGATAATAAAGGGCTTCATAAATCCACTACTACAAGAAAAACGTAAGGAGCATGTTCAAAGCTGTGCAACAAATTAAAAATAGAGTACATGCAGATGCTGTAATTAAAAGTTGTGCGTTAATTGCTTTACACTGAGAACATCCTGTAAGTCATAATTAACTAAATATGTCTATGTAACAGAGTTATTATGTGAGATGCTGTCATATCCGTTTTTTTGTTCCTGAGTAATTGACACTTTTTGATTGAGCGATGTTCTCAGTTCCAAAGTCTCTGAAATCCTGCTTATTTTTAGATACGAAAATACTACACATAATGCAGGAGGTTAGAATAAATAGAGTAATAAAACACACTGAAAGCCGTTTAAAATGTGAGAAATGTCATCCGAACTTGCAAGAATGTTGCAAAAACAAGGGTCAGCACAAAAGTACCATGGTCATGTGAACGCAAAAAAAGATGATTTTTCTACAAAGTTTTCTAGCATTGCAACTTTTGATTTATTTAACTGCAACTGTAAGTCTGACCTTCACACACTTTGATCTAAGTTATGCTTGCGTATTTATGTCCCACACAGTGCTAGGTCTTCCCTTTCAGACGGAGGAGGGGGGTCAAGAGGCAAGACATGACGTAAAAAAGACGCTGCCGAAACCACAGATGGCAGACAAAGCAACAGTTGTTTGCCCTTTATATCAATGTTACATGTAGTTGGAACGTATTGACAGTATCAACATATGAGTAGTATGAACATAACAGAAAGCAGAATATAATATGAAACAGCTTCACTAGTGCACAACATCATTATTGATCGCACACCAGTAACATGATTGAGTAGTCATCACCCCTTTCCGCTCGCTGACAGTGTATTTTCCTGCTACACTCATGCATCAGCTCGCCTCGACCTAATGTAGAAAATGATCACAAGGCTTAAAGGAAAAGTCAAGGTAAAGATTATTTGTCTGACAAATATCTTAAATACTTGGGCAGGCTAGACTGTAGCCTCACCCTTCACCTTTCGGGTTGGTAGATCGATTTAGAGCTAAACTGGAGGATTTTCAACAAAGCTAAATTAAGATATTAGCCACATTGCTTTCATTTTTTATGATTACTTTTGTATAACTTTCATCCATTCTATTTGCACACCAATAAACCCTGCCACTTTAATATGCATTGATTTGCACTGTGATATTGTGTCAGCAATTTACCATATCCGTCAGGGCGTTATCCATCCATGAAGTGGCACATTTTCAGTTGTCAACACTCCCATTTGAATGCCCCCGTCTTGGCCAACTGCACCTGCCAATGGTCAGAAGGTATATAATCATATATAATTATCAACACATCTACAACAACAGAACATTTCCGGACAATGTCGTCTTGTTTACACAATATAAATATGTGATTAGCATTGATAAACTGAACAACACAGATTCTCAGTTAGTGTTAGATGGCTGATTGTGTTGATTAAAGTTAAAATACAGTATTGACATTTGCCCTGTTGACAGACATTTGCCCATCAGCAAACCATATGTCATTTGCCAGCATGGGACACAACATATACACATGAGCTACTGACATCGGTGCATGACATATGTCAGTAGCTCATGTGTATATGTTGTGTCCCATGCTGGCAAGCTAGAATACCTAACCACTGATTCAGAGAAAAATATATTTTTTTTATTGGTCAAAGGAAGTCTTTTTTTCATTCAAACTGATTTTTATTTCATGGTCAAATGTGAAAGGAAATGTCTGCAGTGTGGGAGTCAGTTTTACATATTCTCTGGGAAGGATCAGTGACATGCAGTTTGTAAGATTATAAAGTGACATTTCAGGAAGGACTACTAGCAACAGTTTAGACACATCAAATCTCATAGCTCATTTGAAAAACAGACAAAGTATTACAAAGAATTGATGGGGAAAACCCACCTGGCATTGGTCATTGGGTAAATTCTTATCTTAAACACCAGTATGTGTTTTTGGCCCTGGTTTTCACAATCAGTGCATATCTAATAACATTTGGTCAGAAGTCCTGATTTTTTTTTACCTCTGCATTCATCACAAAACCTCCTGATACACATTTTCCTGTGTTTTTACTACATTACCCAGCTTCAACACTTTTTTCTTCAGGAATAATTACCAGCCCAGAAAGTGTTTGCCATTTTAGTTAAACTAGCACAAATACATACTGACAAATAGATGACAACTGTCCACTATGCAGGGCTTAATACCTCAACTCTAAGCTACCAATGTCAACTGATAAAGGCGAGTCACACGGCCTGAACTGGCAGCACCGCTGCAACATAATCCGCAATCAAACTGTCTGAGATCTTAGCCAAAAATGTTGCAGTTCTCCTGCAAACCCCCATGCTTCCAGTTGTGGGTGTATTTGGGTCTCGCTTCAAAGTCATGGCCATCATTGTTTTTTAACTTTTATTTATAGACAATGTCTTTACAATAGACAATTATTCATGTGGTTCATTGAAATATGAGCAAGCACGTAGCCTTGAGAGAAAGGAAAGTTATCTAAAGGCAAAACATGACCCTGAAAATTCAGAAGCAGTAAAACTAGCTTGATAATTAGATGCTAAATTAGTCCATGTGGACCAATTAGGCAAGACAAGATGTGGGGGCTCTGTAATGCTTTGTCAACAGAAATGAAACCAGTACAAGGAGACAGACGGGTTGAGCAGGAACAAGTCTGAATGAGAGACAGAGAAGGGAGGGGGGGCCTGAGAGCATGTACCCTGATTAAAGGGGAGAGAAGGATCAAAGAGATTCTTTTTGGCATGCGTGTGAAGATTAAACAAACCTTTAGAAGAAAAAAGGGTCCCATCATTTCCTGTATTAAGTTTGAATTAAATTTTAATGCAGAAACGTTGCTTGATCTCTTTTACAAATGATGATGCTTTGATTTGGATGCTTAAAATGTAAGCGGAGAGTCGTAGCCAAGCGCTGACACGCTTTAAGTTCTTTTCGTATTTTTTTTTTTCAACTCTCTGCCCAAAACTTGCTTGTCATTATTTCTTTCTTCACTTGGACTCATATTTGCAAACATTCATTATATTAAAAAATGAAAGTTGGCCAATCCAAATTACAAAAATACATATTTTCTCTCTTGCCTCTGGTGGTCTCTAGCAATGCAGACAGTTGCACTTTTCACTTCCAACATGTAGGGATGCTAATGTCTGAAATGAAGGTGAATTGAGAATGGTCTGCACTCCTCACATCGTTGAAAAAATGTATGAAAAAATGTCCCATCCTTAAACAAAGTTTTAATTGAGACTACTTGTTCCCAAAGAAATAGATTCTTCTAAAAATCACATAGACTGTAATATTAATGGATGGCCTTAGTGATGTCGCCCATCGATGGTTATATCCATCCTGAACCCAACTTCTGTCAACCTAACAAAAGGCTAATAGCTGGATCTGAGGTGGGTTTCAAGCCTCTTGACAAACAGTTACATCTCTCACCTCTCATTCACAATAAGGTTTGTGACTGACCTGATTAACTCCTATCCATCATAAAATAACAACGGATAAATTATCAAAAAATTCACATCCGTAGTGTGTGCTGATTGAGAGATGAGCTAATCAGACTTATTTTTTGAACCAGACTGTAAACATGAAAATTTCTGCTGGAAAAAAAACAGCTTTTTTGGATGGGTGTGTGTGTGTGTATGTGACTTCTGGTGCTTCAGCAGGCAGTCTTAAGGAAACACTCGATGAACTGCAGGATTTAGCACTTCAGCATCGGCTTCATTTTTTCAAAACTTGAGGTTGCAGCTTGAAAATTCAACAAGTTGCAGGTTAAGGATTCTTTTTAGGAAATGTTTTAGGAAATGATGTTGGTGTTGACTTTTTTTTTAATATAGTAGCAGCATAGCTTATCATTCCTGACAGGAATATTTCAGCAGTAGATGGATTGTTACCAAATCTTATATCAAAATGTATTTTCCAAAAAACGTGTCCCAATGACTTTGGTGATTAACTTCATTTCATGAAGAGAAATATAAGGTTGAGTCATCTGTCAGATTTTGTAAAAAAAAAAAAATACAAAAGTTCTATTATCTCACTATCATACTATATTTGCTAATACTACTATACTACTTTTTTATACACTTAATTTACTCGTTTGATTTAAAGAATGTTTTTAACGGTTGATGTAGCTTTAAATATTTGAAATGTTTCCCCTTTCTGTGTCTAAAGTTGATCACCAGATAGAGTCGACTGGCTGCTACAGAGGGCCATAAAAACCTCGACTGTCGGGATGTGCTGGCTTTTTTTCCCCCCGTTGTGCTGGTGCACCTGCTGGAGTAAGATAAGGGCGCTGATGATAACAACCTGTCGGCATTCTGACATTTCTCTGGACACTCAGCAATGAGCTGTTGGCCACAGCGATGCAGACAGAAAGGTACGGACATTTGAAAGGGAAAAACAGGACCATTTCACCTCTGTCTTTACAAAAGGAGAAGCAAATTGTACTAAATATATGAGCCTGGTTTCTTTTGACAAGCACATTTACACAACAGAATAATACACCAACAAACTACAAACTGTTCTGTTTAGGAATGAAAACACCACATTGCATATAATGTATGCACAATACACAATAATAGAAGTAGAATAACAGAATGTTATGTGATTGTGCGTTTACACAGCTCATTGAAGCTTGCATGTTAATCAACACGTAATGCTGGTTTACTTAGAGTAAGCTGGAGATTAGATTTATTTTTTTGAAGTTTTATTTTATAGATCTTTATTTTTCGAAGTGAGGTATCCCTGTTGTTGGTGTTCGCTCTGTGTATGTCATGTTTTTCTACGGACAGATATCTAAGTATGTGAGACGCACAGTAGAAGTTGTCCCCGTGCTTACCCACACCCGAAGGTACATTTAATTCAGTATACGTGTAGTGTGTGGTCAACGGCAAGACAACCAAGGATCAAACTAATAAACAACATTACCCAAGAAACATTAGCTACACTCTATTTCATTTTTTTCCAACCCTAAGCAATAATAACCTTTCTTTAAAATCTATTAGACCAATTTGGATGCTGGATTCAATTCTGTATAGCATGCCTTTTCATTGGAAATGAACCTTTGGTTCCAAAAGAAAAAGACGCTACCTCAATATAATGTCAAGTGATAAAAAAAAATGTTTTTATGACAGGTGTCTGACATGATCTGAATTTCTCTACAACTTCCCTCACCAATTCAATAAAAAAGGTGACAAATTCAGGTTATAAAACAGATTTGGGTCTGTGGTTGTTTCTCACAGGAGCATTCGTCCAACATGGTTATATATATACATATATACATATATATATATATAAACAAGGTCTTCAAGCTAAATTAGGAGCTAGTAAACAGTTGGCTGAGAGTCTATAAACCTGTAGCTCATGTTGTGCTGCACTGCAGATCAAACTCCACAAAATAAATACAGGTTTATTTCATTGCTACAGTCGATTTTATGATACCGTTTTGTGCCATTAATCCAGGTCTATGACACCAGCCTGCAGCGTGCCAGCCCCCTTGAATTATGTGTGCTGGAGGTGTTTACATTAATTTGAGGTTTATAGGTCTTGACATTTACAAGGTGAGAATTGCAGTATTTTGGTGGCATTGTGGAGCGTTTGCTATGTTTTATGAGCTCAAGTTATTCTTTCCAAATACAGATTTATTATTGGCTCCATGAAATGACGACTGAGATTATTGAGAAAGTTGATGAATGTTTCCACTTGGAGACAACATTCACACCTCGGGGCTTTTCTAAAACGAAAAGAATAAAATTATGTCACATATAACTAAAAAGAAGAAGAGGAATAGAAAACTGAAAAGTTTAATTAGACATAAAGCAACATTTAAATACGTTTTTTTGCTTGTTTTTTGTTTTTCACTGAAATCAATTTAAGGATTAATATGTAGAATTTTTACACTAAAATATCTAAATTTATAAAAAAAAAAGACTAATCCTTTGTCATATTTTTTGCATTACCTCTAATATTTCAAACAGTTATCCAAGCTAGAGAAATCCTTAATTTTATTGTTGTATTGGCCCGTGTCTTACATGGCCGCCATGTAAGAAATTACATGTTTATGGTTGCCATGGAAACACTGGATGTTAAGTCAAAGACCGCTGCATACAGAAGCGGGAACTCTGAAAGCTGCCATACTGTTGCTCTATGTGGTGCTGTGATTAAGAGATTAACCTTTATTGATCCCCGCAAGGGGAAATTTCAGTTTTTACACTCTGTAGTCATGCAACACACACAGGCTGAAGTATATCCACACAAACAGTCGCTATTATTGAGGTTAAGTCATTCAGAAAAAAACACAATTAATGTAAGGTAATGCAAACAGTTCTTCAGTAACTTCCTTCTGCACATTCTTCCGCAAATCTTATGGTGTTTCCTGCGATCACCAGGACAACAAATTGCAATTCAGCTTCTTCATTGTTGTCAAAACACCCCAAAAGATGAAAGGAGGTACAGTACTTTATAGGTAAAGTGAACATTTCACCATCTAACCTTTATTTTCAAACAGTTGCCAATGGTGTGATCTATCCTGTTAGGCCTTCTGCCATAACAGACCTCCATGTATCTCTATGTAATTGTAATACACTGCAGATATATCAGAGAGAGTTATAGAGAAGGACACTGTGTTTGTTAGTTTCCATTATAGAAGGATGATGAAGACTGTGTGTCACCTGCTACAAAGGAGGAAGTTACAGAATGGTCTATGAGGGTTTACACCCTAAAAATAACATCTAACAGTTGATGACATTGTTACACCATAATGATACCTTCTCCTACTTCCTCCGTCGAAAATGAAACTAAGTAGACGTGGCACTGTAACGACGGATGTCACATTTCTTTATGTGTTTGTTTCTTCAACTTCATGTAACAGCTCTACATGGTGTAATCATAGAAATGTAAAAACTGTGGTTTGGAACTGACTATAATAAGACTGCAGCTGCAAAGACTAAAAAAGAAAAATACTCTGCTTGATCAGTGGGTAACGGTTGGTGAAAAGCCCAACCTTGTAAATCGGAGGAGAGCAAACGTCATAAAAATAATATCTGTCTTTATCTGCAACTAAGGAGATGGGGTATGTACACGTGGTTGTAGCACACTGCGTCTTTGACTGTTCCTTTATCTTGTTCGACAGCAGGGTGGTCAGGAGGAGAGCTTGTCATGTGATTTGTCATACATACCAGGGCTGAGAATATTATTCAGATAAATGATTGATTGTGCAGGAAAACGGTACCACTCAAACAGATAATCATCAGGGAATTATAAAACAGCTAAGTTGGGACAGATCAACCTCATCCCGGACAGAAATGTCTCTGAAAAACGTACAGTATTCTTTCATTTTAATTCAAAGAAAAAAAACATGCAGCGACTTAGTGTTGATTCTGCAGGCTACAGCTTAAAAAAAGGACCTGCAGACAAATAGGTTAGCTTTACTGTGTATTATAACAATAACCAAAATGTAGGGTTTAACTGAACTGTTTATGAGAGACTGAAAGTCCCACATTACAGAATTCAAAAAAGGTTAATCTTGTAATTCTTGTGATTAAAAGTGTGCCTGGAAGACATTAAAAAAAAATGTTGCACATCATCATGCACTAAAACACTTATCTATCTTGTGTCCAATGAAATGCTTACATAATTGTTTATGTCCCGCCCCCATGATGGAAAGGACCTACGAGGTTTGTGTTTGAATGTTCATAGATCATACCACTTCCAATGCCAATCAAAATCAAGCAGAGGTCCCTCCTTATCTTCCTGCCGTTTAAAGAAATATGGTACCATGCTGTTCAAATGGTGATCTGCAAGCTGTTCAATGTAGCAGCTTAGAGAATCCATGATTTTTGTAAACCTGTGTCTCAACTCACAGATAAACTCTACTTTACAGGGGGAACATTTGACATAGAAGAGCATTTCTGGCATAAAGATGAGTATGACTACAACACAGGCAGTCTGAGATGGAAAACTGTTAATTTTAGGATTTTCTTTTAAACAGAATCACTTATCTAATGCAATATGACCTCAGTTGATCCTAAGTAAGAGCATATTTTGTATTTGATCACAGGTCAGGCTTCTTAATGAATCATATTTGTATCTTGGAAGAGTTTCCGGCCTCTGCATGTGCCCTGTTTGCACTGGCTGGCATTTTGCATGGTAAGATGGACTGTTGCAATCCTTCATTGTGATTGATCAGCACACAGAGCGAGCAGCTGTCCTTTTGTGTTTCTGCAACTACCATGGGGGCTGTAGGCATGTGTAAGAAATAAAAGACATTTATTGCATCATCTTAAAGCACCATTTCACAGGGGCATACCTAGTCAAACTGCCAAGCTGTGTAATTGCTGCGGTTCTGTGGAGCTTTCTTTTTTTTTTTTTTTTTTTTTTGATGTTGCAGGGCTTTGTGTGAGATGCGCATTGTATTCAAGGCACCAAATCTCTGAGACACTTTCATTCTTATTTACAAGTAATTATCTATCAATCGATCTATCTATCTATCTATCTATATCTGCAGATCACACATTATAAAATGAAGTAAAATGTAATATTCATGTACAGTGATTTCAGAGTAAATGACTGCGTGGAGTAGCATGCTGTTCCATAGCACAGTGTTTTTTTAAAGGATGAAATTAGCCCAGTAGCAGTCCATTATCTTACGCAGCATGGAGTACCCGTTTTTATTTTTTTTGTTCAAACATCAGCCAAGGTGACCTTCCTCATTCTCTGCCTGTGGCCTCCAGCCTACATAATACCAGTGCAGAAATCTAACCCAGGTTGGGTGTTAGGAACAAAAAATGAGCATCAGGGATAATAATCGGGTGTTTTATTTCACGTAGAGTGACGTGATGAAAGCCAGTAGATGGGGGAGTGTGGCGGGCCTCGCAGTCAGTGTGACAGCGGTCAACAGAGGTTTTTAACTGCACACCACAGATTTCAGTGATACTGGCCAAACAGAGGAGGGTGTGCTATACAAACAGGAATATAGTGGCTGTAATTTGTTTTCACTTAGAGAAATTGAAACACCACAAGGCAAGACCTTGCTCCAAGACAACTTAAGCCTGGACTTTTTTTTTAAACAAAAAAAGACTCCAAAAACCAACAGGGATGTCTGGGTGTTATCTGATAGCTTAGCTGCCTGTCTGACTATTAAACAAGGAGAGTGCTGAACAAAATGTGCCAGACACCGGCGATGTGTTTCACTTAAGCGCTACTGTACAAACAGCTGTAAATGATCGCCTAAGTTTTCCTGCAGGCAGGTGTGCCCAAGTAGCAGGATTACTACAATTGAACAGCACAAACGTTTCTTCCAAACAATTTTAATGAGACAAGACCACATGTGTTGAAGACATTTAAAGGAGGCTCACATTTTTGATAACTATAACAATATCTCTTATAATAATAATAAGAGCAACAGAAGCAGGAATGTAAAAGACCAGCCTTTAGTGGTAATCTTGACAGCGTCTAAAACAAAGATCACACCTACATAAAGCTTCTTTAAAGTCGGAATTTGAAGGCAGTAATTATGCAATGTGAAAATATACTTTAATGATTTATGTGAAAGGAAAAAAGTACAATAGGCTGCACTGATTTTTTTTCATGCTAATATCATTCCGATTTTAAAAAGGTACCGAGTGGTTGTTGATGATCTATTTTTAGATCGAGAAAATAGTGCTTATAAGAGAGAGAGGGGGATGGGGTGAAAGACCAAGGATAAGTAAACAGACAATGAAGTGAGAATAATAATTCTGCTGGGAGATTAACTATTACCAAAGCTCATTACTAAAACTACAAAATCCTTGTCCAGAAGAACAGGCAATGTCAATGTGAGGTGTAGGGCTTACTGATTTCACGTCATGTTCGCTTTTTTTATAATTGATTTCTAAAGAACTCAGTGCAGCCCAATTAACCTTTCATTCATGAATTGCACTTATAACTATATGGCCCATGTAATAACAGCATGCTCTTAATCCTGCTGTGTTACAGCGACAGAAAAAAGTCACTCATCACAAGCTCCAATGGAAGAAGTGTAGCATATCTACTTTTAATATATATAACTCGGGGCACCATCCTTGTTAAGTAAGGAAACTAATATTACCTGAAGTAATTAATGAATCTATAAATCTGTCTCATATCATTGGGATGAATTCTCAAGCAGTAAAACCATAAAATTACACAGACAAAGTACTGAAAGTTTATATGGAAGTTTAATAAAGAAAAATGATGAACATAAGAGGTTAAAGGAAATGCATAGGTAATATCAATATAATTACGACAGTGATATAACTTGAATAATAATATTGAGTTGTTTTAAGTTGCCATGGTGAGATCCTTATGTCAATTTTTGGAGTTTAAAACTATATTGTTTGAGGGGTTTAACGAAGTGGGATTTTGAGAAAGAAAGTAAAAAGGGAACTTAATAAATCTGATGAAAGTTGACTCTAAGGCTTTGATTCGGATACGACAAGCTTGACTCAACACCCCAATCTCATAATCAGAACGCTTCCTTACTGAGACATCGTGTTCAATTGAACTCCGCCGAATGGTGCCAAGACTTCCCGTCGAGTTCTTTCGGATCAGGAATGCCGGTGGCCCACAATAACCGCCGTAGCAGGTCTGGTCGGAGTCGACAATGAGATGGGTTTGAAGAAAAACAAAGCGGTCCAAGCAGTTGTCCGTGGGTCCGTCTCTCAGCGGCTCAAAGACTCTTTATTAACGTTCGTCAGGATTGAACGCTCGTTGATCCTCACTTGACTTGAATGGTCACTTGTAGTCAAGTGTGAGGATCAGAAAAATTACTGTTCTGGAAGACGAATGATCAATACTTCAAAAGGAGAAAAAGAAAGCGGCACTCAATCTTAGGCTGTAGGAAAAAGCCTTAGAATGCGTGCATGAAGAATCAGGGTTGGATTAAGTTGGATTCGAGTTCTGCAGGTCCTGCGAATCCGGACTTAAATTCAAAGAGTTTTGCGTCGGCAAAACTTGAAGAAACAAGGTGGTTCGAAACAAGAATTAACAAGAGATGGCTAAGAGGGTGAAGAAACTTAAGAAGATTTTACAAGATCATTTTAGAAGAGAAATTTACAAGAGAGCAAACTCCTGAGAGACGAGCTGCTTTATTCTGGGGATGACTTTTACGAGGGGGCGGGGCCTAATATCTAACCCGCCTCCGATATTTTAATTTATTGATTTTAATTGACTCCGAGTTCTTTACTTATTAAGAGCATAAATAAGAACTTTGATCATATGAACATCACCATGTCAATATTCGTATGTAGAATTATTTCCGACATTAAACATTTCAAACAATTATGCAATGAAATAGACATTACGTCCAACCTGAGGACAGTTAGACGATTTCCGCCTGTATGGGAATGAAATCAGCATTATACCATTCAACATTCAAAAACACATTGATATAGTATGAAGAGTATAACATCATATCTTGAAATACTAAGTTTATAACTAGGACAAAATCACATAATCGTGTTGATTAACTCGGCAGACGGCTGTCTTCCTGGGATTGTTTATTCTGAAAGTTGTTCACACGTATCCAAGTGGTCTGGTTCACCAACGTAGATTAAAGGCTTATTGCAAAAAGGTTTGTTTTTTACGAGACATTCCGATGCAAAGTCTCTTTGAAACAGTTAATCAAATGAATGGCTTTTGTGATCAGTAAACAGGAAGAGTGGGGGTTTTCATTTGTGTCCTGTGACTTCAGGTCAATACGTTACAGAAGTAATACATTTTTTTATGTATTATACAAAATGACCACTGGTGAATGGCTGCTCTCTAAATAAAAATAAAATAAAAGTTAACTCTGGCCAAAGGGTGCACTTTACTGGGCAAGTTGCACTTTACTCTAAGTGCATCCCCTAGTGTGAGTACAATATATTTCATTAAGAGATAGAAATGCATGCAGGTCAGGGGTTCTATTAAGGCCTCCACCTCCCAGAAGACTAACAACCACATATGGCTTACTTGGAAAATGCAGTTTTGTGCCCACCCACGCTGATAGAAAGAGGAGTAAGGGGGCCTATTAATGCAACGCACAATAGCACAGCATACAACAACTTGGTTTCACTTTCCTCTTTTTCCTCTCAGTATGGCTTGATCGAGGTACTTGTCATGCACTGTACGTGCCTGCAGTATTCTTATTACCAGGAGCATGTAAACTCCCACATACAAATTTAAACAGATGGAAATGTTAATGAGCAGAAAAATATTTCATGTGCTTTCTCCATGATACCAATTTCTCCAGCTGACAGACGAGATCTGTGTGTTGAGGTCGGATTGGGAGAAGGTAGCACGAAAAGAAAGTAATAAGCACCTGATTAGGGCCCTTCAGATACTAGCCACCTCCCAAATGAACTGCAAATGTGAACACTGTTTGCCTTCTTTCTTCTTCTTTTTTTCTTCTTCTTTTTTTCAAAGATATAGAAGCTCTTTATTTCGGAGCCCCTGAAGTCCCAAAAAGTAAAAAGAAAAATATCTTGTTCACAACACATGTGGGCACAAGTTAGAAGATATCTTGCGAGCACAAGATTATTATTATTTTTTTTTTTTTTACTTTTTGGGACTACAGGGGCTCCATACTTTATCATTACTAAGTTATCTGAAAGGAGGAAGAGGACAAAGAACAAGAAGACTACTAACAGTTATAACCACTATGACTTTTCTCTCTTTAAAGATGCTTTGGATGTAGTGAGTGATGAGAGAGTCAGAGGTCATATCAACTTCTCAGGACACTTTACCACTTTTTGCTGCAGCCTGGCATTCCAAATAACAGAAAGAGACATCTTTTTTTTTTTTTTTTTTTTGGCAAATTTCCATGAATCATTGCTTTTGAAACTGATAAAAAAAATATGCTTTGATTGGGGGAAACAAATAAAAATGTATTATAAACCATCAAACTTTATGGAGCTTCTCCATGCAGCAGATGAAGGTGCAGTTCTTCTCTCATTTCCTCTGACCTCAGTGCAGCTTGAATTTCTGTTCAAACAAGTGTCCTTGAGCTCTGGGCAACTGGATTGTTTTTTCTTGCACAGCTTGAACTATGGACAGAAGATTCTCCAAATCTGTGGCACACACTTCTTATAGGAAGCAGACTTGGCCACCATGATGTCAGCAGTTGGTTTGTGGCCACTTTGAAGACTTAAATTTGGCTTTGATATCTTTTTTTGGTATTTTGGAGCCAAAAGTGTCCAATATGTTGTAGAGACTTTTTTTTTAACCAGGAGCTCAATTTAAATGACTCAGATAAAATGAAGTGAGGCTTTGTCAACAGCTGGAGGAACACACATGTCAATTAAAGAGACCACGCCCTTAATTATGCATATTAGGGTTTTTTTAGGAACCTACTTTATTTCACCTGGGTGTTTACATGTTTATTTCTGCCTTGAAATTGGGCAATTCAATTTTGGTTACTCGTGATTCTTGTTTTGGAGCCAGTCTCAAACTTCAATCTCAGGTCCATCACGATCCCCTGCACTAAAGACATGCTAGCATTTAAAGACTAATGAATATATCAGAATAAGGTTTCACAACTACAAATAAAACATTAAGGTTCTTAAATCAACAGGGCCTTGTATATCAGTCATGTAACTTCCTATGTGTTGATGGGTAAGGTTTGGTGTAACATGCACCAAAACCAAAAAGTTTAAATTTGCTCCCCCCACTCTCATATAGCGTTGCTTATGCAGCAGCAGTTTGTTATTTAAAGAGGAAACTTAGCATCATGCTGTTATATGTAAGAACTGCTGGACGCCAAAACCAGAGCTAGAAGAAATCAAATATTACACATAATAAAGTGTAATAAACAAATCATTGTTTACACTGAGCATTATAAGCATTCATAATGAGTCGATGGCCAATCAGTGTATGCTGGGCGGGTCAAATGTGACTCCAAGTAATTGCTGATTTTTTTTAATTTTTTTTTTTTTAGTTAGTTTGGTCCATTTTTGCTTTTAATGGACAGAACAGCTGAAGAAAGACATGAACTGTTGGGAGAAGAGAGTGGGGGATGACATGCACCAAAGGGCAGAGGTCCGATTCAAAACCCCTGATTGCACTGAGTTCACCACATACCACCAAAGGTTTCATCATGTACTACTATACGCTTCCTTCTGTTTCACAAAAGGGCCAAAATATACCTTTTTAATTTTCTGGACTAACCTCCAGAGATGTGAGCACATACTCTTTGACTAGGGTCTTCACACACTTAGATTCCAAGAATCTGCATGTTGTAACTTTTGTCACACCTTTAAAACAGATGATTGATTCATTGTTTTTTTGTTGGTTTGTTTTTTTTCCTGATGGTAGGTTAATTTACAGTTTATTTCTCAATGCATGCACCGGTTCAGTTATCTGTAAATATTGATTAAATCTCAAAGTTGTATTACCGGTTTTAAAGCCCTGCATTGACTTGCAGCAGCGAACAATACAGATTTACTTACACCCAGCAGTACTATTAGATCCTCCTTCCAAAATCTGTTAACTATCCCACTGACTCATCTAAAAAGGGCAGAGAGGAGAGCGAATACTAAACACTTCCTAAAGTTGGACTCTCCAACAGGAAAACAAATGAAGCAACAATTTGGATTTTCAGGATGTAGTGGGGGGAATATATGTCTCTATTAGTGACGTGACAGTAGAGAGGACAGGGACTGAAGGGAGAGAGGATGACATGCAGCGAATGTCTCGAAAGGCAAGCTTCTTAAACCCTTAGTTCACAAGGACGCATTATGTAGAGTCTTAGGTAGGGCTTTTTAAATGTTCGGCCTTGAAATGTAGCTGTAGAAAAGGACCCAGAAAGGTCTGTGCCAAAATTGTTCATGGTGTTTTAATGGGTTCAGCTGTTTGCCAATTCAGCCAGTCAGGGAGAGGGAACAAGCCCCTGAAATGCAAGAGTGCATTACCGATTAGAAACAACATATACAGACATTTATGAATGGTAGCATAATCAGTTGTTCCTCAAGCTGTAGAATTTCAACCTGAACCAACGACATTTAAGTGTCTAATCTGGTGGATATTAATTCATGCAACGTGTTTTACTCGACTTCTGGATCAACAGACTTTGTGTGCTGGCTTTGGAGGACACTCCCCATTACAGAAGTTATGTGCGGTTTTAATTTGCAAAAGGATTTAATGTCAACAGAATTGATTTTACTTAACTGAACTGAGTGCTGCAGAAAACACATCCAAATGATGTAAATAAATTGGTTAAATATCTAAAAATAACAACATAAAGTAGAATATATGCCGCTAAGACAGGTCGCATAGTACTAATGGACAAAAAAAAAAAACAGTGGCATGAACCTTTTCTTTTTTGACATGATGAAAAATTAAATAGGAGAAAAAAAAACATTGACTCTGTGAAACAAGCTGTCAAGCAACACAATATTTCTCTCTTCAGAGTGTAACAGAAGGGTTGATTATACAGGGAGGACTAATTGAATGATTTTGTTTTATTCAGAATAACATTTTTGTCTTTTGGTCTCATATGCTACTATTCACAAAAAAATGATTACAATGTCTCTGAGCAGAACACATTTTGGACAGGTCCTCTTAGCGTTCAGGTTGTTTCACTTTGCACGTCCTTGTGATTTTTAAATCCTCATGAGTGCTGAATAGCAAATCTTTTTCTTGATTTTTAGATTCAGGGATTTACAATATTCAACTTTTTGTGTCTTCTTTCCTGTGCAAAGCCATCACATTTCTTTTAAAGTGATCTTGTAAAGGCAGTGTTTGAGATACTCGATGCATTGATGTCGGCCGATTCACACTTTCAATTATTGTTGTGGACAACAAAGCGAGTTCCACTGATGGGGCTGTGTCAAGGTTCATGGTACTACTTAATAAAGCTTTGCGTTTAATAGACTCCGAGTCGGCTTTGTGAGACGTTGCCAGTGCTTTATAGATTCGATTTTTTTCTTTACTCAAAAGGGACGGCCTTCACCATTGAGCTTGTTGGGAGTATTATAATGTACACCCCGAGCAGTTACAGGAGAGAATTCTCAGAGAAAGATTTCTTTTTTGATTTGGTTTGGTTATATTGGTAAAATATTTCTCCCTCCTAAATCACAGAAAAATGAAAAAACAAGTGTGAATATTTTAAACGGAGACAAATCCATTTTAATTTCTGCTAAACATTGCAATGTCTGCAATCTATGCATGTCTGTATGTTACTTTTCCAAACGTATGAGCACATACTGTACTCTGAGCTCAAGCAAATGGCCAAAGTGTTCTTTATAATAAAGCTGAGGCCACACTTATATTTGCATTGATTTTAATTATTTCTGACATCTTTGAAATGGATGTGTCGTGCACACTTAGGTTATTTTAGACACACGTCTACAATAACACTATTTCAGCCTCTCAATTATGTCTCCTGCAGCTCCAGCCTTCATCACAACGACCTAAAATGCTGCCCCTAATGTATCTCTAAAGCAATTACAGTCTCGTCCCAGGGATAATGAATATAACTAGCCTTTTTTGGGTTCCGTATTTTCTTCTTAATAAGATCAACGTAGCTATTAGTAACCATGTTTCACAATTTGATATCATTTATTTTGCAGCTGTGACATGCACAGGGCCATTTTATGGTCTTCAACAGATGGAAATAATGCCGATATCAGCATCCCATGTACCAGCCAGCAGATTTAAAGGAGTACATTTAGTTTTGATTTGGACTGTGGTGACTGCATTAGACTGATTCATCATAAAATGACTGAAACTGAAGCGTAACAAATTGAATACAAAAAGAATGTAAAAGTCTGAAACACTACAGTTCAGATTTATTCAGTTGCAGTAAAATTTGCATTAATCAGCGTTCACAGGTACTTTAAACATAGAGATATGAAGATGCACCTTCTCTACCAATGGTGCTCTAAAGCTGTGGATCTCAACTGGTGGGTCAAGACCCAAATTGGGGCCTTTTTATACTTTTTCATATTTTTACTTTATTTATTTCAATTAATTTCATTTTAATTATTTGTATTTGAACATATTTTCAGATGATGATCATGATGATGACTTCAGTGATTTTTAAATGTTCTACTTTAATATTTCTGTTTTCCTCTGTCGTGATGCTTTTGATGTTGTGTGAAGCATTTTGAATTGCCTTGTTGAAATGTGCTATATAAATAAACTTGTCTTGCCTTGCCTTGGTAATGGTTAGTAGCCGTTTTCAGTGGGTTGTGGATATGTAGTTGTAGTGGCAGAAAGTCTTCGCTGCGCTTTCATTTTGAATTACATTGGTTTCCAATGGAACAGTGCACATTCTGCAGTGAGGTAAGTTATTCATCCAATTGCTGGTTGCCACCCACCATAAAAACACAAAAGAAGAAGAAGAAGGGCCTTTCTCAAACGATATAAAATTTGATAAAAATAGCAGTATCATACAGATGTTAAGATCAAAAAGGTTCATTTAAAATCAGGATCTAATTAACAATTTTCTCGTCTTGAAAACAAAACATGTTTTTCTTTGACTGTGAGGCGTTCTATGTTTACAGAGACTTACAAAATCTGAGAATCTTAAAAAAAAAAAAAACACCAGATTGGATCAAAAATGTTAAAAAAAAAAAAATACCACGAAATATGTGTTATGTTCTCATATCATGGAGGGATTTTAATGAGTCCACCTAATGTTATTTATATGGACAACTTCATATATAAGTGACATAAAATCATGGTTATAACATTCCTGTTTCTGTGGGAGTGAGGGGACATGGTCCCAAAGCTTTCTGTATTCATCCCCTCCTAAAGAAATGGTTCTCCATTCAGTTGTGGGCTTGACGTCAGACGGAGTTCAGTCTGTGCTGGTGTGTGAGTCGTAGGGAGCAGTTTGAAAACACCTGAAGTGTTAAGTTTGTTTTTAAGAAGATGTACTTTATTAATCTTGTGAGGGGAAATTCAATTTTACACTCTGTTATTGAGACATGCTACACACACACAGGGTGAAATAGGCACACACATGCATAAACAGGATCTTATGGACAAACATTAATGGAGGGATGTCAGAGTGAGGGGGCTGCCCACAGCGAGCGCTCCTGAGCAGATGTGTGTGGGGGGGGGGGGGGGGGGGTCCGTGGGTGTTCCTTGCTCAAAAGAACCTCGGCAGTGTTCAGGAAGTGAACTGTTACCTCTCCAGCTACCTGACCAATTTCCAGATTTGGTTCGCACCAGGACATGAATGGTTCCTCCAGTTCCCAACACAAGTCCCTACAGACTGAGCTACAGCCGCCCCCTGGTTCCAGTTTATTACAAGCAAGACACCAAATACATCAAATATGGGGTGTCTTACCTTGAGGACAAATGGGACAAAGTCCTCAGTGGTTTGTGTGCAGCACAGTCCTGGCACATGAAACCACGAAGCCATCAAAACTCTTACTTACTTCTCCATAACTGGCCAATACAGCTCGGACTGCAAATGTTTTACTAACAGGAACCAGAACACTAAAAATTCAGACCTCTGTGTTCAGATTGAACTTTTTAATGTAGAATCTGTAAATAGAGAGAAGTCGTGTTTCAGCCCAAAAGTTGGCACTGAAATGACTAAAACAACATTACACAAGTAAAGTTTAATTTGCTGTCTCTTGATGATAGCATTATGCAGGCACGTGCTTACTTTGGTGACTTCATCATCATCATTTTAGTGCACGGAAGGGATTTAATATATCTCACACCACGAGCATTGACAGCAGAGCTGACTCCTTTGTTCTCTCTGCAGTCTCAGCTTCTGATGTGTGAGCAGAGGACTTCTACTCGTCATGTGCTCTCCTGGAAATCTATGATGCAAAGTCAATCACCTTGCCTGCATTATGTAACCCATTACTTGACTCAGAGACTTGATTCAGCTGCATTTCAACTTGTCGAGTAACGAGGAAACAGAAGTTTGGCCATGTCCAAATCTTTGGTTTCTTTTTTTTTTTTTTTACTGATTTAATAATCACTCTAGGCAATTTTTTGGAGTAAACAAATGGGATTATTGATTAATTCTCAGAGTCCATCTTGGCAGGTTTAAGTGCTCAGAGTGCCAGATTATAAAAACACCCTGAATCCAAAATGATAATTACAAACTCTCCAACAAATACCCACAATATTTCCTTTTACAGTCCTGCTAAATATTGTAAATTATGCGCAGTTATTAATACTAGTAAATACTGTCACTAAACGACACTTTAAGTGTAAGAACCTAAGTTATCCATCAACTTATGATTTATCATCAACCTGACATCTCACAGCGACACCTCACTGCCCGGCTAAAACAAACCCATCAGTATTTTAACTTCACCAACATCAACTTAAATAACATACTGACCTATACTTTAACGTTTTAAAGAACTGTGGAAAATCAGTTTTTATTTCTGGACCCATTCCAACCTTTGATCGTGGTCCTGAAAAACATTTGTCCGATCATGCTTCTTCCATCTACGCACCATCTCCAAAATTAAAACAATACTAACCCAACCAGACTTTGAAAAGATCATCCACGCCCTCATGTTCTCCCGACTTGACTACTGTAACTCCCTCTTTTCCGGAATCACAAATAAGTCACTGTCTCGCCTCCAGCTAGTCCAAAATGAAGCAGCTAGGCTTCTTACTCGTTGTAACAGACAACATCACATCACTCTAATTTTAGCTTCATTACACTGGCTTCCTGTAAGTTTTAGAATCGATTTTAAGATTTTACTCATTACTTTTAACTTTTTACCCGGGGCTGGCTCCAAGCTATATAACAGAGCTACTGACACCATATGAGCCAGCCCGCAGTCTTAGATCCTCAGGTGGGGGCCTCCTGGTCGTTCCAATGTCGAGACTTAAAACTAAAGGTGACCGGGCCTTTTCCGTCAGGGCCCCTCGACTTTGGAACGACCTCCCTGAGGAGATAAGACTCGCAGATTCCCTCAATTCTTTTAAACCCCTTCTTAAAACATACTTTTACAGACTTGCTTTTATGTGATGTCATCTTCTTAATGTCTTTTCTTACTGGTTTTACTATTTCTATCTTCTTTTACTTCTTACTCTCCTTTTATTTATGCTCTTATCTTAACTCCTCTTATGTTTTAACTTGGTAATTTTTTATCTTACTTTGTCTATTTATGTTTTATATTTACTTTTATTTGTATTAATATTTTTTTTTTTGATAATTTATTCACTTGTTTCTATTTCTTTTACTGCTCTTACCTTCTTATTGCTGTTATCTTTTTATTTGCTTTTATCTCTTTTAGTTTCTTACATCTTTTTAAATCTTTGGTCCTCTTGGTCTCAGCTCGTGTTGTTTGGGTTCTTGTGTTGCCTGGGTTCTTATAATGGTTCTTGTGATGGTCGGGTTATATATGTCTGTTGGGTATCGTGCAATATGGGTTCTTTTCTGTTGAATTGTATTTAATTATTTTTAGTATTTTGCATTTGTTATATTCTTGCTGTTGTTTATGTTCTTCTGTGTTTGGTTGAGTTTGCTTTGTTCTTGTTTTTGCTGTTTGTCAAAGCACTTTGTAAACCTGTGTTTTTAAAAGGTGCTATATAAATAAAGTTATTATTATTACTGCAATTATTTTACTCCACAGACTCTATCACTAAATGCATAAGATCTCTGTTTTATTTAACTTTATTTTAATACCAGACTCAATAATCACAGTTGGTAACTTTAGCATAGTTATTCAATTGTATCCTTGAACCAGGGGGTTTCATCCCAAAAGTCCCACACATTGTGATACGCCACGGTTTAACCCAAGACAAAGATGTTCTTAGACAAACTTTATGAACTTTAGTTTTTTTTTAATGAGTTGAGAAATGGCATCAATAAATATCCAGTAACAACCTCAGCAGGAGCAGATTTTGAACAGTGTTATGGTGCATTTTCTTAAATATTGGGTACGTTCCTGCTGTTTTACTCTTCTCTGTTTTAGAAGTACAAGCTGACACTGTACTATAAAAGGAGGTGTTCTTTGTCACCATGGTATTATCGTTCTCTTACAACACAAGGTGTTGCAGATTATTCACAAAACAAATAACAACATCCCAAAAATGTTGTATCATGTGTACGACATTACTCCAGTGCAATATATTTAGATACAATCACCAGGTAAATACAGATACATGCTGTATGAGCAACCTATTATCTTCAGGATCTTATTTACCACTTATTGGTGACTGATTGATCACATCTTCTATTAAACCCTGAATTCACTGAGGGAAAAGGCAGGAGTAAAGAAACCTCAAAGATTTTTCTTATGAAGGGATTTACATACAGTAAGATGCTATCGACAGCACACTGGTGGCTAATGCATTTCTACATCTCTGTTCTCTCAAACATTTACTCTTTACAGTGATTGTTTTAATGAAGACAGGTGAGTCATGACTGCAGTTTTGGGGTTTCTTTGTGTAGAAGATTCTGCAGACAGAAGCAGAGACATGGGAGGAAAGACAGCATGAGGGGGGAGAGAAAACTTGTCAGATAAACTTTAGAGTGAGAGAGAGAGAAACAGTCAGACAGAGACTGATGGAAGAAAGGTGAATTTACGATAAGTGCCTCTCTGAAGCGAGGATGTAAATTGTGATCCGCTCTGATACTTCCTTAGTATTCCAGTGTTTCAAACCACAGGGTCAAACAAGCAAAGTCAAGAGAGTATTACTGAGAGGAAGGGGAGGCTGGTTTTATTTCTATAACGCGTCAATTCAGAAAACAACGCTGTCATTTCTTATAAACAAGCAGTGGTAACTGTAAAACTCCCTCAGACACAAACAAATGCCTCTCGTCTCGCGCCAACGTCAACCATCATTGGATAACGCTCGAGCAATTTGTATTTTAAAGAAAAGAATCCGACCATGAACGCTTTCACACCACCACATCATGGCACCAATTTGTGACAGTCAGTGTTTTCAATCCCAGAGTTTTCCTCTCTTCAGCATATGCACACTGCAGTAAGTACTTCCACTTCAGACACATACAGAGCTGCACTCCTTACAAAAGCATTTCAACATCCTTACAATTGAGGCAAGTGCGAATCTTTGTTTTTCTTTTCTACAAAGTTTGTATGTTTGCTCCTAACCAAGGCATCATTCATGAAATGTAATTAGATTTAATGTTTGCATAGACAGGGATGTTTGACCTTCACTGGGAATACTGATACAGAATGCATACTGCTTGATTCTCGTTAATTTGCAACATGAAAACAAAAAAAATTGTCCTCGCACTTTTAGATTTGGAGACTTTCTTTCTTGCTTGCTTGCTCCCAACTCTGTATTGCAAATGCCAACTCTGACCAAACTATATTCAGCCACAATTCTGTTCTTTACTTTTACGACTAATATGCTGAAAGAAAACTTACAAAAAAGGGCACTGCAGGATAAAATATAATGAATCATCAGCATGAAATGACAGTATTACCTTTGTATCACCTAAGAGGTTACCTTTAGGTTTTTGCATCTAATACTTTGTATCTTAAAAAAATAAACTACTTGGGTTTCCAAAAAATTTGTAAGGGAAAATGTTTTCAGTCTACAGAAATGTATGTCAACTTAATGCCATACTATTTTATATTCTGAGGAAATATCAATCAATCAATCATTATTTGTATAGCGCCAATTCACAACAAGTGTTAGACTTAGAGCATTAGACTCTGATATGTGAGAGGAAACTTCACAATGTAATGATATGAACACAACGTTAGATATCTGTAGCGTGCACCGGTCAGTCACCACAACACCTGCTGAGGTCTCCCCTGGATCTCGTCACACCAAAATTCGGTTTCTCTTCTGTGGCCTCCTGACCTGCTTCTGGTCTCTGTCATTCTTCTGAGGTTCATGATTATAATCCTTTGGACATGAATATGAATCAATATTTTCATCCTTTCATCGACAAGACCAGCATATAGAGCCATGTTCATTAATGTTTAACACAACCTTAAACAGCAGGACTCCCTTGTGTTATGTCACCTCCGGCTGTAGTGTATTAATTCATAAATGTCCTAGTGGTTAGGTTGCAACCTGTACAAAGGCTAGTCCTCCAAGCAAGCAGCCCGGGTTCAAGTCCGACCTCCAGCTCCTTTCCTGCATGTAATCCCCCACTCTCTCTCTCTCCCAATTACCCACGCCATTCACTGTCCTTTATAAATAAAGACAAAAAGCCAAAAAATAAAACTTTTTTTTAAATTTTTTTAAATACACTGGGTTCTTTAACCTGCAAGTTGCTTTTCAGGTAATTGTCAGAGCACAGAGCAGTATGATAAAACAGACATCCACCTGAAGCAACCACAGCCCCCTTACTCTCTGTATGTCACGTCCTGATTTAAATCCTTTTTTAAAGGGGGCATAAATGTACTTTTTACCATTTCATCCTCTTTTTGTACACCAGTTTCATCTTTTTTAGTATTAAAAAATTGCAGGAGATTACACTGTGCCATGTCCACTGTATCCCAAAGTTATTAGTTTGCTGTAGTGTAGCCATCTCTAAGCTAAATGAGGGTGAAAGATGGAGTAACTGCATTGCAGGGACCATCTTTAAGAACTGGAAAAACTACAACTGTAACTGAATTTATATCTTATCTGAAACTTTTTTGCCGTGGCACCATGCCATTACGCAGTGACCTGTGGCCAGTAAACTTTCTCACAATCTGATACGGACCCCTGGCACGTTAAATCCCCTTAGCTGTTGCAAATGGAAGGGAGAATTTCAACAAATGCTCTATTTTATCTTTTAGAGGAAAAGTAGACAACCAGTGTGTTTTTTTCCCCCATTGTAGAAAACAATGAGTTAAAGATTTACCTAGATCAATTTGGCTCGCTGACAAACCCAGTTATTCAGGGTAGTTAAGTCCATAAAGTGTGCTCTGCAGGGTTTAACATTGCAGCCATGTGAGAAATGAAGGTTATCAGACCAGAGTGAAGTGAAAGGATCATGGAGAGGTGCTTTGACTGCTGAACATTAAAGTGTCTGGAGGACTGTGTTTCGGTTGTGTCCATTTTGCTATATTATGTAATACTCCTCTGCAAACATTATAGAAAATATGTGAATTTATGGGCATTTACAGAACCGATAATCTGGTTTTTCATGCAGTGTAAGGTGGATTCTTCATGTAAACAATTCACACAACTTGTACCCTATCCCATAAACTACTTTTAACTTTTCCTGCTGTTAAGGGTTGTAAGTTCCTCTGTTCCATACCATATCAGTTTTTTTTATGATTGATTAATCCGCCATTTGACTATGAATACATTTTTTCTTATTTGAAATGTCAAAAAAAATTGAGAAATGTTCTCAAATATGTTGATTTCTTCAACCAATAGTCCGAAAACCAAAACAAGAAATATTTAGTTTTCAATTAAGTGTGATGAAGAAAAGCATCAACTCCTTTCATTTAAGAGGCTGGAAAAAGACAAAACTATGTATTTGAAATGTCACAATCAAGGAAGGACTTCAAAAATAGACGTTAACGCATGACAGAACAAAATCTAATTTGATATAAGGCCAACAAGTGGCAGAGATATGCAATAATTAATCAGAGATTAAACCGTTTCCTTTGTTGCAGAGACATTACTAAACTACAGGCTGGGTATTTTCAGCCCTCTCTGAGCCATAGCATCATTTGACAGAATACATTTAAAACTGAAGCTAAGGAAATGAAGGAAAATGAAATTTACTGGTTTATGTTTGCTGAGGGAGTCGTTGAAATGCTCCTGCAGGTAATATCCTGGCTCAAAAAGTGCTGTATGGTAAACAGGCCCTATTTTTGACGAGCACACAATGTTTGTTTTATGTGTAACATCACTGTAAATGTTTATTGTGTTTATGTATATGTAATTTTATTCTGTCAACACACTAAACTCCAAGGTCCTGGTCCTGCTGTGGCTTTCCATGTGATGAGACTCGGTTTATCTTTATAGCTGCTGTCACAGACCTCTGCTGCTTTACGGCTCTGTTAGCTCAGCTTTTAGCATCCATGCATCTGGGAGTTTGTTAGCAACCATTTTTTCTATACCCTTTGTTTCCTCTGTAATGTGTTTGATGGTTTTAAATTAATGCAACAAAATATTTCATGTTGGCAGTTTGAAAAATTATTCAAACACATGTGCCTTCATCTGTTTCTCATGTCATCCTCAGAGAATAACTGGAGTGTTTATGAAAATCTGCCTAGTGAGAGTTCCATATATAACAACCATAAACAAATTGAATTGACTTTGATTAAGTTATTACATATATCCACTGGATGTGAAGCTATAAAGCCCTTCCTTTAAGAACTGTCAGGTTGCACCAAGCGGCAACCTTTGGTCTTGAAATATGAAGCCAATGCTGAAGAGCAAAATCCAGCAGTTCGTCGAGTATCCGCTTGAGGCTAGCTCCAGGAACACCGGAAGTCACATACACACCACAGCCAAAATAGACCGTTTTTACAGCAAACATTAACATGTTTACAGCCTGGTACAAAAAACAAAACAGGTCTGATTAGTTATTTTCATCATGGGCACACACTGTACAGGGGAGAATCTTACACGGCTCCGTTTTGAATTTATGAAGGATATGTTATCCATAGTTAGGCGCATAGTTGACATGATCGACAGGTGGGTGCGATGTAACTAAAAACCCACCTCAGCTCCAGGGCTGCATCCGAATTGCCAAGTACCTACTCAATCTGTCAGTAGGCAGTAATCAGTACCTACTATCCATGCTGTATACTGTTTAGTACCTACTGTTCAGTAGGCGCGCACAGTAGGTAGATATTTGTTCCTACTTCGTCTGATTCATTCAGTAAGGAAGTGGCGTCATTTACGTTACCCGAACTGGCCGCATCCACCCGTTTTTTTTGGTTTTGTTTTTTTGTTTAGCTTTATTCAAGAGTAATGCGCATACAGTCAGGTAAAAAAAACAATATCACAATGTAAATCAAGTAAAAGACAGATTAAATAACTAAATAACATACAGTACATGAAGGAAAAATCAAATGAAAGACAGTAATATACAGAATATAAAATAAACCAATAAAGACACTTTTAAATAGGGAAATCATTATTTAAATAGAGGGGGGAAATGTTTTATAATAATGCAGACATTTGTTATATTTTCTGTTGTTAATTAAAAGTAGCGATTTCAGTCGGGACTTTAACTCTAGATTAAAAATTGATTCAATTAATCCACGCTCGTTTGTTTTGATTTGGAGGCGGACGTGAAGTGACGATTTACGTTTAACTTCGCACAGCATTGTGGGTGGTAAAATACAATTCATTTCCTGAAAGGATGCATCCGATCCATACTGCATAAAACCTGGAAGTTAGTATCCATACTGAAATGTTCAGTGACTCAGCCTTCACCCATTTATATTTACAGTGTATGGGTTGCACAGTCCTGACAGAACAAGCAAACAAAAAAACATGAAGATCAATTTGCACCTTTACATGACATGCATGTTCTATCTGTCTCTACTTTGAAAGCGAAACTCAAAATATCTCTTTTCTCCCAATGATACAAGTAGTTACTCTTTGTATGTGGTGTGATGTCTCTGATGTGTGCTTTTTTGAATTCATGATTGTTGAAATAACTGTTTGTTTCTTGCATTTCTGTATTTTCATCATAAAGCACATTCGGTCGGAGCTTTCCTGTAAAGAAATATGCTTTGTAAATCAACTGTCTATTGTATTCTAATGTCATATTTAAACATCCAAAATTAAACAATTTCCACTCCCTGGTCGAGAGAGCATGAAAGCTTTTAACTGTGTCGGCATGGTAATATGAGATGTAAGTTGTGGATAGCAGAGCAACCATGCAGGCAGATCCTAAACTTGAGGCCAACATTCTTGTCCCCGAGTTGAAAGTAAACTGCCTAAAATCCCCCTCAGTACCCTTCCCAGTGATGTGCTGACTTTGAGCATGAAAAAGTGATTTCCAAACAGAGAAAAAAAAATCTTCCAAGATTCAAAGGGTAGAGCTATCTAGGAAGTGTTGCAAGAACATCTGTTTTGACCTTGTGTGGCATCAAAAAGCCCATAAATATTAAAAAAAAAAAAGAAGAAAAAAAACTCTGAGTCGGATCCTTTGCCCTCAACAGTTCCAGGAAAGGTCACAGCCCAACGAGTCTAAATCTGTTTTCTAACACCGAAAATGACACCTCCTGAACAGTGTGCGGAAGGTCTGCAGGAAAGGTTTTTTTTTTTATCATCAATCTGTGCAAAAAAAAACAACAGGCCAGTCTGCAGAGAGGCATTCCATGAAGCAGCAGAAGTACAAATCTAGTCAAATAAAAAATAAAAGATGCTGTATATTATTCAATTAAAATGTTTCATATGAAATTCCGTTCCTGTCTGGTATTGTGCACAACGTTTTATTGTGCATACTTGGAAGATAACGGGAAAGAAAGAGTTGAGTCTCCTGTAGAGCACAGGCTGTATTTCAATAGAATTATGTACAGAAAGGCTGGCCCATAAATCACAAATGTATGCCATCCGTTGTCATGGCGTATACATAAATCCTCCTCTTTAATATTACAGTAAAGTGTATTTTCTGTCAAGGAATTTGTGTATTCTAATATGACTCTAGCGTGAAGCACTGACGCAAATATGGAGAGAGAGAGGAGGGGAATCAAATGTTGGAAAATGCAGAAGCGTCTAAGTACATTGTCAAAACCATTAACGGCTAATCACAATTGATCCTCGTGTAGCAGCAACGCTCAGGAAATCCATCCATTGATAAACACTTTCTTGAGAAAGTCACGCTGTGGCTCCGGTGTTTCCTTTCCATTTGTGAAAACGAGCTAGCAATTTATTTCTAATCCAAAAAAATGGTAGCAACGGGCTAAACACAATAGTGTCTGCGTTGCTCTCTGCTGATGATTTATGGGACAGAATCCCTGTGTATTTCTTTGGCGATAATAAGAAAATACAGCAATAAATCTGAAAATGTCAGGCAATTTTGCTATCACCTTGTTGGAATATCTGAATACATTACATGCTGAGAGGAGAGGAGAGGAGGAAACATGTTAGACATAAGTTCGCTGGTTCACGGTGCATTTGCACAATCGCTTGTGACACTGCAGCTGTACTGCAGCTCCACGCGGGAAGAGAATCTACATTTGATCATTTAATCCGTTTAAATGGAAATGCTGAATTTCTTTGTGTTTTTTTCCACTGTCTATAGATTTTTATCCTTTTTTGTTTTTGTATTGGACTGGTTAATGGACAAAACAAGACATTTTAAAACTTAATCTTTAGAAATGTCTTATCTTGACAAATTGGGATTGATATGTATAATAGAGTAAGAATTTGTGACCATTAGCTAAGTAAGTAAAGCCTGGCTCAGAGGCTGCTCCAAATCGATGGTATTCCCAGATGATCTTGCAGTGTGAGTGTCAAGTAGATCCAGTGTTTACTTCCCCGATCTGCTCGGAGATTGTCTGGGACGCCCCGATTCATATCAAACAAGTTTGATATTTATGATTTAAAATCTTGACGATTCGTCATGAAAGGGTGTGGCAGAAGTCGTGTGTGACTACTATAACCGCGAGAGAAAAGGGAGGACAGTAATAAGAGGACAGTAGTGGCAACCGACAGCAAGAGGCAACCCACACAGGTGCGCTGGACACCTGTAATGCATACGAGCGTAACAATCTTGCCTCCAGCTCTCACTGAAGAACAGACAATCCATGTTGCCCCCGTCTCCCCAGACATTTCTTCACCCTAATTTCCTTTTGTTTTTCTACTCACGCGAGGTGGTGCCTTCCTCCGCCGGCATGATGATCTTAATCAAATCTTGTAATGATGTGATGTGCCATGATTTGTGATGTTGTAGTGTGTGCATGCTTGAGATTATAGAGAAGAACATCTGTAAAGATCATCCTTATGTGTGTGATGCTACCCGATTTCAAGACTGGGTAGGATTTTAAAACTCCTGTAGTGATTGAGAAGTAAGTAAGTATAGTTCAGTTAGTCAGTAAGTAGTTAAGTAGCTAAGAAAGAAAATAAATAGGTAGGTATAGCTAAAGATAGATGAATAAGGAATTTGCTAAATTAGTCAGTCGGTAGTAACGTATTTAATTAAGTAAATTTAGATCAGTAAGAATAGCAGTTAAATCAGTAATATAAGTAGGTCTATGTCTGTCTTATTCCTTTAGCAAAAATAAATTGAATCATTTTAATTGGATCGCTTTTCTTGTAAATGTAACCTGAGACAGCAAAGACACAAGGTGTGTCACTTTGACAGACTCTGTTCTTTTGTGCTGATACCATCAGATAATGAAGTATAATTATTGTGTAATTATATCATTACTGTTCCTGCCAACAGAGCATCGTGTAGGATTGCTCCAAGACGTTCCACTATTCATCAGCCTGCATTCTCTTACAGCAGCCATCAGTAATCACGCAGGATAAATAAAGCCCACATGCACTGTCTTGTTCTTGGACATGCTTGTCATCGTTGCAAAGGTCATCGAAGCCCCCACCCTGCCACCCCCACGCCTCCCCTTTGGCACTCTCTCTCTCTCTCTGTCACACACACACACATATAAGAGGAAGAAAGCACATGAGGAAAGAGGCTGGTATGGAGATCACTAGCTCATTTGTCTCTTTATCAGACTGTGTCTCCCTCTCTCCAGAGGAGGTGTCTGTTTGAAGAATGTGCCACGGTTGGGAGCATGAATTTGCATGATGAACTTGGAATTTATTTATTTATTTTCCATCAGGCAGCACACCCGCCATCATATCCCATTCCTTCTTTAAAAAAGAAAAAAAAGAAAAAAACGATTTCCATTTTATGCAGGGCCAGCTTCAGATTCTTTGTCAGTTAACGGCAACGTCTCCGATAATGATTGTGCCCCTTAAGCTGTCACACACGGAAAAGCAAAGATTTGTTACACTTGTGGCGAACATTCAGACATAAATTCTCAGAGTAGCATTGTAAAGCCTTAGAGGCAGTGAACATTAAGTTTACTATCCACTTGCAACATCCATAAAATGCAGAAGAACATCCGAAGAATAGGATATTATGAAGGTGCGCTAAGTAAGTGAGATGCGATCTGATTACAGCAACACACTTTGTTTCACTTTGTCATAAGATAAATGTGCTGAAAATCCACTTCTGAGCATCTCTCACTTGTGTCACTGATAATGGATACTGTAGATGGAGAAGCACTACTCGCTCAGAATTCATTTTCACAGATGTTGCACTGTTTCAACCATACTTAAGTCCCCCCCCGTCAAACCTGAGATGATAGCTATAGGGCTATAAGATTATCTCAAGACATGGAATTACTTTGTCATCACAACCACAGCTATAAATTCAGTTAGAAGGATAACTACAGATGCATTCACACACCTGCGTTTCAAGCCGTAAATACCCCAATCGCTTCCATTTGTGTTGAGTTGACGGCATGTGCGTGCATGTGGCCTACTGGGGGATGAAAGTGGGGGAAGCGGGGGAAGGTTTTTTATAAGATTGTGGCACATCTTTGATGGGAAGATCGATCTGTACCTCGTTACACAGACGTGCTTGAAGTTTTGACAAGCGCCTGCCGCTTTCTACTGTTGTCTTTTCATGGCAGTGGTAGACGTGATGGAGGGAGGCTAAAATAAGAGGTGAGAGTCACTTTTTGAGCGTCTGTAATGCCCCATAAATTACTGCAAATGCCTGCTTGTCAAAGATGAATAAATGAGATAAGTCAGACAATAAGACATGTGATAAATCAGACATTAGGTTCCCTTTCTGCAGCCTAACCTCATACCGGTCTCATGCAGCAAAAAGGATGACACGATTTGAACCACTGGGGCACACTATAGTTTGGAGATTAGAAGCGAAAGTTATTTTGTTTCCTTGACAAGAATGTGGAAGTTTCAGGACACGTGGTAACAGTGTTTGAACCAAATTTCTTCTGCTGGAACAACTCAAACGTTTTCATTTTCTTTTGTTTGGCTTTTGTTTAAAGTTTGTCAAACGTGATGCTGTGAGTTGAGTTCCACAGCTCTGATTCATTCAGCTTGTTGACTTCTGCAAACTTTTAATCCTCAAACTAAGGGTGTAGTTGCATATGCAGCATATGAGGGAGAACAAAAAAAAAAAAATGTGACAGACACGTCCTCACACCCCCAAGCAGGGAGTGTCAGCTCTAACTTCCACCTGTTCATCTGAGCACTGGAAATTGCTTATTGGTAAACGCTGCAATAAGCAATTACATATTGATTCATGAGGGTTATGAGTTTGTCCAAACACAGGTACACACAAATGTGAAGGAAACGTTCGAATTGCATCATGAAAGATTAATGATCTTATATGTTCAATCCATCCATATTGGTTTGTTTGTATGTGCATAAACAGTATGTATGTCTTTCCCCATCTAAGCAATGCTGGTGTCTCATGAGACCTCATTTATACAGCATGTTTGCACCAAAATAAATAAAAGTAAATATCCAGATGGCCATTTCCATGCATAACTAAGGATGTGTAAATTGTGCTAGACTTAACGCTATCATGTATTTTTATATGTATGAGGAGTGCATGCACGTGTTTCAAGTCAGCGTTATTGTAGGTTTGTGATACAGTAAGACACGGAAAGCATACAGAGGGAGGACAGTGTTCAAAGCCATTAGAGTGCAATAAACGTAATTGAACATGAAATTAATTGAGTCCATCTCTCTTGCTTTAATCGCACGACAGTCACATGCATTTTTTATGGGCTGTGACATAGTGCGGCTATTTAGAATGTTTCTAGTCACTTGAAGCTGAAGAAAAATATAGACTGTTGTGCATTACTAACATTCAAACTGAACTGTACACTAAGAACATCTCATTAAAATCTTTAAAATGACTTTTTTTTAAAAGTCTCTTCTAGTTTTGTTGCTCCAACCTCTGGCCATGTATTTAATTAAATTACAACAAAATAATGATAATAATTGGCTCGTCATGGTCAAGGTGGAGATTGAGCAAATATTGTTTCTATGCTCAAAATAAATCCTTCTGATCAACGACATGAAGAATTAAAAGTGAACTGCATTTGTTGAAGGTAAAATTCAGGGCCTCATTCACTTAAGAATTGCGAGGCTTTTGGGCACACTTCATCTGAGCAAATGAGTCAAATAAGACACTATCTAATTCACAAAACACACGCAAAGGGTTTAATGCTGCTCTAACTGAGCTGCAGAGTAATAGTGTCTCTGTACTGTAGCGCTGTCTTCGCGTATTTTAAAGAGCTGTTTTTGCATTCAATTGGGGAGAAATTCCTTCTTTCATTGCAAATCAGGCTCACTGCAAAAACGGTCTAATTCACGAACAAAGGCGCTAACAATCAAGCGCAGATGTGTTAAAAAATGTCTGTCTGCCAAGACAAGGGAGTAATTGTGTCACAGTATTGATAATGGAAGGGACATGCAAACTTGTCAGTGATCTTGCCAACAATCACACCTCTGCTGTTGATGACTTTAACTTTTAATACAGTCTGTAAATATCATTTTGACATTACAATTATTGATGCAACCAGGGGTTAAATCAGTCCGTGACAGGCAGTGGCTCGATCACGCACACTTCATCAACAAGTGTGGAGATGGTCTTGAGTGGTGACACATGTCGGGGTTGTAAGTGTTTTGTTTTTTTTCTGCAAGTGTTGACATTGCTCAAGGGAGGAAGCTTTGTTTTCAAGTGTGAAACTCGTAAATTTTTCCGCGTCTGGCATCACATTAAACTAGAAAAGTGCCCCCTCCCCTTCTGGCCTAATCTTCTGTATATGAGTAAGGAATGGGCTTTGTCTGCACACAGAGGATAAAGGTGTGGATAAGTTTCTCTCCACATTCAGTCTCAAAATAAGAGCAAGCTGCACATCACTGGACAAAGTTGTGGGGGTTAGCGCTTGATTATCATTCGCACATTAGGCTTTGTGAATTAGACCTTGAGATGGAGCAAATAGCAGGAGCATATGATGCACAATTTGTGTCATATTAGAGGCTGCGGTCCTTTCTTGTGTATTCCACTTTCAGTGTTCACGGTGAAAAATTTTTTTTTGTGTGTTCCAAGGTAAGAGTCTGAGTCATGAAGTCAGTCTGTTGTAAGGTTCGAGTTAACAACAATGAGCAGTTTTCTGCCTCCTGACTTTAGGCTGAACTCCCTGACTCATGGTTGGTCAATTATGAAACAGGTTATGTTTTTTTTTTCTTTAAAGCTCTTGGGAGATGATTTTTAGCTGTGTATGAATCACTGAGTTTAATAATTCTTTAATTTCTTTTTGAGTCCATACCCGCTGCCACAGGATGCTCTCAAACATGCTAATTAACAACACACTGCCAAAATAGCTTTTGTCTACATTTTCCACTGCAAAGATTGTACAATGAGTGATTCAACTGACTGTTGAAAGACAGCAGGAGGAGATCTGTGGTCAGAAAACACAACATAGGAATGTTGAGGACAGTTACCGCTTTGTCGACAGCTGGTCACTAAGCTTGACTCAATCCTATTCCATATTGCTTAATGGTGAGCTACCTCAATATCCAGATGGGGAAACTTGACCCTTTAATGTCCTGAAGACCTTTTTTAAAGATTCTTTTTTTTTTTTTAGCTTTTTGCCTTTATTAAAAAGGACAGCTAAAGAGAGACAGGACATGTTTGGAGGACAGAGTGCATGGGGATAGACATGTATCAAGGTGTTGAGGCCAAACCTGTGGTCAATGTTTTAAAGACTGTAGCCTTTGTTTATGGGGGGCCTGCCTTACCAGCTGAGCTTAACTGTGGCCCCTCAAGAATAATATACAAGTAAGCACTTAGACTCTCAAGTGAGTTTATCAGTGAAGTAGCCAGAGTTAAAAGTGTATTTAAAGAAATGCCAGTTCATGAGCGGTTTTTGTTTTGTTTTTACTAACCCCCTCTTTTTGTGGACTTCTTCTTTTTATGAGTATGATGTGTCTCTAGAAGAAGCCCAACTGCTGAGTCTTATAGTGCCCAATTAGAGTTTGTATAATGGCACTGCTGGTGTGTTATTTTGTGTCAGTTGTTTTAATGCGCCTGCAATGTAGAGCACACCAAAAGCTGTTCATATTTGAAAAGTAGGTTAGATTTAAATTGCACAGTATGTGACTTTAAGTAAATATCTAGTGCAATGGCTTATGTAAATGATGTATTTTATACAAATGTGCCTTATTGCTCTTCACATTCACAGCTGTTATGTAAGGAAATCTATTGTTCTGTTTCCAGTGGTCCAGGGTTCAGACTCATTTTGGTGTTTTTCATTCTGTGACATCTGATGATCCATTTTATGTTATAAGAACATAAACTGAACAATGTCTTCTCTTTTCCTCACTGCCGTTATACTCCCGCTGACATTTTAATTAACTGTACAAAGACCCGTTCTCAGAAATCAATCATTTCATTGAGTGTTCAGCTCCATGGCCATACACAGAATGTAGATCTATTTGTAACTATTGTTACTGCATTTCTTTGTGTGACGTAGCTGGTCCCCTTTCACTTGAACACCTTGTTATCTTGATTGCGTGAACTTGCCCCCAGCTGAAGTCAGCTAAAACATTAATTGGACACAGGGAAAAGTTCACATTTCATCCAGCCTTTCGTTGCACACCTTTCCATTATTTATGCTCCCTGATGTGAGGAATTCCCTTTGATAGAACCAATCAATGATCACTTTGAACACTCTCTACGCATGGAGTGATGGCAAAGACGATATTGGAAGGGCAAGAGAGCAGGAAGTCCTAAACTTCTACTTCAGCTTTGGTTGTTTTCACTGCATTGAGCGAGAAACGGTATATGTGTTAGCAGGATCCCTGCAGAGGTACCTGCAACCCGAGGTATACGGTGTGGGAGAGTATTGTCCAACACCATAAATAAATCTAAACTTTGAGCTGATGAGAAGTTTTATTTATGTTTGGTGTATATAGTCCGAGTTACACTCCTGAAATTGGCCCTGACCTTAAGAAAAAAGAGAATGTATCTCACTGCAGGCTGAGCAGAGGAGTGCACTGTAGCTTGGACCGTAGCAGAACATACAATAACCAAAGCATCCAGCCACTGTGTGTGAAATGTCATTTTCCCACTCTGTTGGGTTCCTCTCTTCTGCTTTCCATCTAATGAGGGCAAAATGCAGCAAAGATAATCCAAAAACAAAAAAAACAAGGCAATTCCCAGTCCTCAGTTAGCGCGATTATTCAGAAATATTTCTCTGTTTTGATGAAATCTTGGTACTGAAAAGCTTGATTTACTTGAAAGCAATCCTCAGCCCTCGATACTCTGTTATGTGGACTGTGCTAACTGTGGATCCAGACTCTCAGTGGTAGCCTGCATGTTGTGCGAGTGCAGCCATCAAGAATTCTCTTTTAATATCCTTTGCAAATAAAACATTGTTTTCGGTTCGTTTTTGAAGATCTCCAAGTCTCTGTTTCTCTCTTTCTATAGCGCTCTCCAACTGATGCAGCCTACCCTTATTGATCATCTCACTAAAGCGTTCCCTCTCCGAGCACAGTAAGGACAAGGGCTCATGATTTAAGAATAAGAAGTGCATTTTAGTTCCAACACATGTTTCTTTTCAATGCCTTTTCATCTTCCCCAGTGCTCTGCAAAGTACTTGGTCGAGAGTCGATTCTGTCGATGACAGGTGAAGAGTCTGTCCATGGACACATACTGAACAGGTGGCAAAACATACTGAAATAACCATAGGACTAATAATGAAGATGAAAATCGCCCTGCCTTGGTCTTGGTTCGGTCTCAGAGCACTCTGATCTCCAGTATGTCTTGGTCTCAGGAATCGTTGTCTTGACTACAACACTAGTAAAAATGAAAAGTAAGAATATTCAAGTGTAAATTTGAACCCCCCTTTTAAAACAGACAAAACATAATCCATGCACACCTAGACTATCACACTGGGTAATATGGAAACAGGAAGCTCGACTGTGACTGGTGTGGGACACAGTATTTGCAAAACGCAGTGTTGCCTCAGTTTTTTCTTAAACATTATCCTTGAGGTTTGCTTAAATCTTGTCTTACCGTCTCTGTGTTTAACTTCTTTTGGAGTTCAGACTTCTTTTCAGAGGTAAAGAGGAGTGCAATTTCATTTCTACCAAAGGAGTGAAACCTAGAGCTACAATATGAAGACTCAAGTTGGCACAAACTTGAATTCCACTTTCATCATAACACATTAAAGTATCTTGTGGGTACAGAACTCATGCTATATACGATGATGGATTATATGTTGTTAACAAATTAATACCTTTTCACAAAGAAACTCTGGACTGGGTTCAGTTAACTTCTGTGGAGAATTGTTTCAACCTAGAAAGAATGGAAGTGTGTACAGTGGGAAGTCAGCAGGGAATGATTTCCAACTTGTACTTTCATACAAATTTAAAGTGGCACTCTCATAGTTTTCCGTTTTGTTCTCATTGGCGGCCCCCTGTGGTGTTCTTTCAAGTGCTCCTTAATTGTTGCTTCTTAAACCTTGGTCTTAAAAGATCCACAAGGCGTCCTTGCCGACGTTTATGCTTGGTTTTAACTCAAAGTTGAATTTCCCTCTTTTCTTTTGCTCTGCTCTTTGTTTTTGAAGTTGCCACATGATCTTTTCTTTTTGGCTCCACAAAAGTACAGTTTACTTATAAGCAGAAGAAACTGAAGGAAACTGTTCACCTGTTCTGCCTACTCTCTCTTCAACCAATCAACCACTGCTGAATGACAAACCTTTTTTGTGAGTTTCCCCAAGGACTGCTGACTCTACTCTCATGTCGTAATCCTAAAGATTACTGCACTGACCAGGGCTTTCCTTCGTGGATTAAGGTCACGATTGTCATTATAATAACTCACCTGACTAAAGATGGCAAAGTTGTAGAGCAGAGATATATTTTAAACTCAAAATCCAAGAATGTAACACCAACAATACCCTTTTCTCTGTGAAAATGGATGGATGACAGGAAGGGTGAACCATACTGAATTTGAAGTCTTCAACAGAAGAAGTGGCTAAATAAAATAATCCCTAACTGGCCTCCTACCTGTGAATACTTTGCAAGGACTGTACACCCTGACACGTCTGTCACTGCAGAGAAATACATTTGTGTGTACAATTGTGTGCCCTTGACTTTGCAAAGATGTGGTCGCAATAGAAGACAGTAAGACTTTTATTCAAAGCCTCGTTCATTTATTTGATTCTTCATGAAGAAAAGGCACCAAAACTATATTAAAACACTTCAGCAAACTGTAACAGCTTGCTCAGTTAGATTCAAAAAGTTATTTATTTTAACAGAAAATCTATTACTTGGATTTTTTTTCTCTGGCATAAGGAGCATGTGTTAGACTAGATGAATACTTTGAGACAAACAAGAAACAAATGTTATCTCTCCAGCAGATAACAGTGTTGTAAATGTTTTTCTCCTCGTCTCTCACCGCCTCATTCTCCGTCTCATGTTTGGAAGCAGATCGGAGAGGACTTCAGGTGGCTTTGCTGTTGTAATCCTCATATTAGTGACACTTCATTTGAGCCCCTCTCGCTAATCTCAGGTAGCGGTTACACTTAATGATTCTCCGGCGCCCTCATTCTGTTTAAGTAAATGGGAAAAGGGGAATGAGACAGACAAAGAGTCAGACACATGGAGAGAGAGGAAAGAGGAGAGAGAGAGAGAGAGAGAGAGAGAGAGAGAGAGAGAGAGAGAGAGAGAGAGGCTGGAGTTTCACTTAGCAGGGAAACAGTGCCATCTGTTGACACTCTTCAGGGGGAGATAAAATGCAGCAAAGACTAATTTGAGGACAATTCTTATGCATGTGTATACCTGCTACACACTTATAAATTTGAGCAACAAAAAAAAACAACAGAGGCTCATTTATTCTCTGGCATCTTTTCTGAAAACAAATTTCCAAAAAGAAATAGGGAGAAATCATTCGTCAGCTATAATGGAGCAAAAAGGAAAAAGAGCTGCATATGGCAGAATGGTAATGAGTCACCAGTGAATCTTTTTTAATTGATCAGTCTCTTTGCAAAGCAAAGGCAGAGAGGGGGGGTGTGAGTGTGAGGAAAACAAACACTCCAGAAATGTTGATTTGGAACAGACACTTCAGAGAACAGATTAGACTATCTAATTATCATCTTTGCCTTCGGATGACGCCTTTGATGTGAATGTGACTGCCGAGTCTTTCCCTTCACTCTGTAAATAATGAGAATTCTAATTAAGGGATGGAATAATCGCGAGGCTCGTGGCCTTGGTTTGCTTGTTATTAGGGCCTCTTAAATCCTGGGGGATGGACGGCGGGCATTTAGAAGGGCAATGTGGAGGGATGTTTGTTGTGGTTTTTTTTTTCTTCAAGGAATTAGCAGTGTTGGCCGATTTACTGGCAGGCTGGCTTTTATGTTGTCACTAGCTATGGAAGCGGATGTCAATCATCTTAGTCATTGAATAAGAAGGATGTAGCTGTAGATTTTTCAACAAGTAGATTATAGCTTTGTTGGAGCTGTGACTGGGTTTTAAACCAGGGTGATTGGGGGGGGGGCTTTATTAGAAGAGTTTACTTCTCTCCAAAACTGCACCTCTCTGCATGATTAGTGTATCTCATTAAATTGTGCTTAAGGATTATGAATGTAGAGGAATGCAAAGACTGAAATGTCATATGGTTAAAAAAGGACTTTCACGAGTAAAAGTCATTTGTTGAACATTTGGCAGGACATGAATCTCTAATCCATCTAAATGAGTCAGATGAATTGTTAGCGTTCTTCTAAACGAGCAATTTGAAAATGATAGATTTGAAAACTGTCAATTTGAAAATAAACTATCCACTGGTATTGTGTTTAAAAAAAAGAAAAATCTCGACTCAAAATGCTTTATTAGACACTGCCATTGGCTCTCTCAAGTATTTCAACCGGTGGGTCATTTACACATTAAAATACCGGTTGTACTTTAACAACAGTGCATTTTTTCTTACTTCCCTTTATTCCAGTGACAGATTTGAGGTAATTTGCACATGAGGATTTGATTTTCATGAGGTCATCCGGTTTTAATCAGTGTGTTTGAGTTTACATCAAAATAACTATTTTCTCTGTGAAACATTTCAAATGTCTGATGACTCATTCTACTCTGTTAGTAATGATTTCCATGAATTCATTCATCTTGGTAATTTTGTGAGTCAACCATCTTAGGCTAACTCTTCTTTAGGTCTGTGTAGCTGTAATACATTATGTGTAAGACGTCTCATAGCAGCAGATCTATATTTGGATAGGAGTCAAGTGTATGTTGTGAGCTGAAAAGGAAATATGATTGGCTGAGGTTGAAGAAATGTCTGACATTTACAAGTGAAGGAAATGACTTCTTTCTAGCCTATTCGAAGTGTGCTCAAATGGAAAAGAATTCGTAGGCTGTAACCTGCTAACAGAATACAAGCAAGATTATTAACATGAAAAGTTTGTCAGCCATTTGTGTTCTGGAATGTTGTCTGACCTCAGCTGAATACATCTAAGATAAAGCACAGTCTGTTTCACGATTTTCCTCACTGGACATTTACATTTTGGAGAAATGTAAAAGCTTTGTTGAAACCAACGTTATGTCCCATAAAATGAATCCCAACGTTATGTCCCACCTTCTTGTGATTGGTTCTATCGTTACTACCCTACCCTACCCTGAAGTACGTCACCACACGGCAGTCAGATACTCTTGAAGATACGTTTTATGGGGACTTTAATGGATTGAAGTTACAAACAGTCCACCTCTTTATGTTTAGCTTTGATGGTTTTCCTTTAGTTCTGAAAAAGAGTGGAGTCCCTTCATGTTCACAAATATCTGGCCAATAAACTTGAATCTAATTAAAAATGTAGCCTCACCTTGACTAACTACAGCATGAGCCTGCATCAGTGGAGGGTGAAACAGATTCAGTCCTCTTTCACTAGAATATCATATTCTGGTGTTAACATATTGATATGTCATGTTGTGAATCATTGATGCTCCTATGAGGAACTTTAAGATTTTAGAAACCCCTGTAGACAAAGCAGCCAATCGTACCTCTGATTATGACCTGTATGTGTGTAAGAAGTCCTATATGATCAAGAGATCTTCTCCTTTATCCTCCATCATTCTCTCAACCGTCAAATCTCTCACTCATTGAGAATCTTTGCCTTGAAAACTGTAAATAAAGACAGTTTAACTTACCCACTTACCCTACTAACACTGTCACTTACTAACAACACCGGCTGTTTTGATCAGAAAAAATGAAAAAGAGAGGCAAACATACGAATGGATCTACATGGCATTTGCCATCATATTGTGTAAATATATTCAATAATGCTCCAACTATTTATTGTACATTATACAACCGTTAGTTCTGACCAAGCAATCTTAATGGACAAGAGGCATTCCATGAGTGATGATATAGGAGAACAACAACGCTGGGACTTTTCACAATATGCATCACTCCTCCTCAGCCAGGACTTCTGAATACTTTTAATTGACATTTGCAGCTGTGAGTGTTTGTCTTTATTCATCAATCTCACACCTCAGAATCACACAACAGGCTCTAATTTCACAGGTTTCATGATCAATTATTTAACATACAAGTAAAGGTTCATACAAAGTAGCTGCTCTGTGGAAACCATGGACACGGACTGAGTAAAGTAGAATGTTTGGTTTGCTTGGCAACAGTCTAGTTTCAGTTCAGTTGGTGAACTAGTTAAGTTGATGGAGTTGCAACTTAACACTTAAGGTCAAGATGTTGTTCTGACTATCAGCCCTGCTTTGGTTATCTTAGGCACTGGGCCACAGTGCTGATATTCAGTACAACATCACTCCCTCTCGGGTGATATTGCTTAAATAATGGAACACTCTCAGGGAGCATTTTAAGTACATTTTCCTGTTCTCTACCCTTTTACATAAAAACATGGTAAGGATACCTCCTAAAGCACTGTGCTGGTGGAAGCTGAAAGTCACATGGCAGTCAAGTGAGTGCTATTGGAGTCCCATGCACCACGTCAATGGATTAATGACCTAAACTAAATGAATTAACCTTAAATCAATTACCCTTCCGACCTCATCGACCCCTCATGTGACATACTGTGTACTGCCCGCAGAGGATTAAATAACTGGGACTTTACAGTTAATGATGGAGCATCTAGAATTAATCAAGAAAAAGAAAACAGTCCTCCAAACACATTTCAAATTGACAGAAATTGTTGCTAAATGTAGATTAAGAAAAGTTAACTTGAATCAGTTAACCAACAGACAACAGAACCTGCCAGTAGAGAACTCATTGGTTTTCAGTCCGACCACTCTGTATTTGTAAGTCTGGATGTTTCTGAAATCCTCAAACCAGAGATCTGAGGTTCAAACATGTGATGCCATCAGCATTTACAGCCTCAACCTGCTAGTTTGGATCTCTTTGCATTGTAGGACAGAGCCGGTATGTTTTTTGCAGGTCAATCACATTTAAGATTTGTAGCTATCACAAGAGTAATTCTATAGAGCGTGATACGTATCCTCTTCCAACAATATCAGTATTATTTTAATCAATTGCATATTGAACATTATCAAATTCTTATTATGTTCTTTTACAGGTTAAAGCTACTTTTATATGTTTTCATAATTGGTGGGGCTCATGACATCGGACAAAAAATGCAGAAAATAACTCAACAATAATCAGAATTTTCCTTTAGTTGCCTGAGGTCATTATATATTTTCCTCCAGCCTTGAAACGCACAGTCTACTCTTTACAGCACATCTGCATAATGTGTCTTTACCAAAGACATGAGACTGCATAGATCTGGATAAATTAGAATTCACTGCATTAAAAAAAAAAAAACTACAACAGTGTAACAGTTAAGTTCTAACAAAGCTGTTTTTGCTGCTGCCCTGTCATTTTGATCCCAGCGTGTTCAATTAAATGAATAAATTACTTCCTCTGGAATTAATGCTTCTATTACGAACACAGATAATGAATGCACCTTCATGTCAGCGCTGCAATATGGAAACATCATCTATATGCGTGTAGCAGCAGACAGTGTGCTATACTGTTATAATGTTTTGGAACAACACACACACACAGACACACAGACACACAGACACACAGACACACACACACACACGCACACGATCAGAGCTCCTTGTTTTTTTTAAATGCTGCTGTACTTAACAACTTGTCTTCTGTGTTGCCCATAACTAATAACATCTTTCTTTTTTCTTTTTTCTTATTTTACAACGTAACTCAATTTAAGTGCCATGACACTTCAACCGAACAAAAGTTTGGCCAGTATTGTACATATAGTTAAATAAACAATACAATTGTATTGTGTTACTATATACATGTATGCAAACAGTACCTATGTTTGACTTGAAGGCTATGTACAAACACATTGCTGAACACAAAAGTGTGTGTACTGCTTTAGTTGTATTGCTCTTGTTTAGTTTCTGTTTTGTTTTTTTGCTACGCTGATATTTATTTAATGTTCTTAATGTACCGTTTCATCTTTCTCTATGTCTCTGTACTCTTTTGTCCTTGTGATGCTGCAACACCTGAACTTCCTCTGGCAATTTATGAGGCTTATTATATTATAATAAATTAAGAAAATATCTTCACATATTTAAAAATTAAAAATACATAATGTTGTTTTGTTAACTGGCAGTAAGTTTAAAGTGTTGAAAGTACTGTTTAACACTCTTTTAAAGGTCCTATTTTATAGTTTTAGCTCTTTTGTATAAGTGTTGTATTGTGAATTGAATTGAGGACAAAATTAGTAAACAGATTAGAGGCACTGCTTTTTTGGGCTCACCAATAGGTAGTATCGGCGTAGTCATTACCTTGCTAGCTTGAATGGAGTCTGGGTTTGTTGAAGGTGGCAATGCTATTATGGCTGCGGTGGCAGGGCCATAAGGTGGGTTAGGTATCTTATCAGTATTGGCATAAGGGCATAATCGGGATGAGGGATTTCTTCACTGAGCACTTTAGCCTTTCATTAGGCAAAAGTATCTTGTGTGTATTTATTCACACAAAACTGCCACAAGGTGGCGTTTTAAGCTAAATAAAGTAGAGAAAATGGACACACATTAGGGAGGAGGGTACTCCATTGAGACACGTTAAAGCTATTTCTCTCTTACACATGAGTATGGTATCTCATGTAACATCAAATTCAAAGTTAAATTTGAAAGACAAAACATTATAACTTCAGGAACTAAAGTATGTAAATAGATTATGAATACCATTTTTAACCACTAAATGGATAGGAAGCAAGTGCACACAGCCCTTATCGTAAACAGTGCAATTAATGTATCTGCACAAGAAACAGCAAGTAACTATTCTGATCACGACACTTACCATTGGCATCTCATCATTACGGTTATGAGTTAAGTAAATATTAGACCATTGAATAAGAGTGAATGTCTCCCCCAGTCTAACACAGTAGTTCAGGTTTCCTTAACCTGAACAAACAATTTGACAATTTCATAAAATGAACTTAAGAATTTGCCGTTCGATCAGATTCAGGCCCACAAATGTTTATGATATGATTAAGGTCAGTGAAGGAAGGTAGATAATAACCAGCAGGTATACCACTGAAAGGAGGGGTGGATCAGTGGTAATTCTAAAGTATGTTGGGGCCCTACGCAAAAATCAATTGGGGGGCCCTCCAGCCAGCGTTCATCACCATCATGTCTGCCAGTGTCCCGACACTTACCCCTCTTCCTTTTTTATCCTGTTTCTTTTTTCTCTCCTACAGACGGAACAATTCCTCTTCATCTTTCTTTAATCAATGAAATGGTTTTCACAGCAATAAAGGGTGCAACGCTTAAGTGGGAAATGAGAGAGAGTGCTGACAGATGGGGACCCCTTAAGGAGGTTTCCTACTGTCGTTGCAAAATTTGCACATTTGGGCCACTGCTTCGGTTTAAGTTTGTGAGAACCTCACGGGGCCCCCTACTGGTCTGGGGCCCCAAGCACTTGCCCGCCTTGCCTGTTGGCAGCAATAAATGCAAAAAGGCCCAAAAAAATATCTTATAGGCAAAGTAAGGAAGGCCCCTGAAGACAGATAATCTCTCTGAAGGTCTGCCTGATCTACGTTACCCTAACTGAACCCTGAGAGTCGTAATGTGTCATAAGTGCCAGAAATTCACACATAAATTCACCAAAAATTGAGCAATCACACCCCAGTTTGTTTCATTCAATCAGACAAGCAATCATGAACACACCAGGAATACTCGAGCAATTGCTTTTATGGAACTTCACAGACGTGGTTCCTGCTACTGACCAAATCTAACCGACTGACGTCAAACTCCCACGAGACAGCGAGCAAAAAATGGTTCGTTCAAATCTTCCAAAAACCTCTAGCAGTAAGATTTATTTTTGATCAACTTTTTTTTGCCCAAGCTGCTGCCAGTTTTAAACATATATTAATGAACAGTTTAGAGTTGCTTTTAATAAATGTTTTCTATATTTTATGAGATCAAATTTAGAAGCAATATTAAAAATAGCATTACCAAATCAACCAATGCTTTTACCCCCCACCACAGCAGCTTGAATGCAGCTTGCTCTGAATTCTCCCACACATCTGCCACTCTGCCTGCGAGATGTTTCACTGGTTCTCCACAAACTATTATTTCATTTGGTGTTTTGTGCTATGTGGACAACAATTTAGGAATCCACAGCTGAGTGTGAGCTGCAAGTGCTCATTTGGGCTGAGAGGGTGGCTGAAATAGGTGCCACATATGGGGCTGTCAGTCCAATGTTCCCCAAACAATCCAGTGACAACTCATTCTCCTGGGCAGTTGTCACCTTTGAACAGTCTCCTCATCAAGAGAGAATTTGTCCTCATGGAATGAAGGTTGTCAATTACAATGGCTTCGCTGCTTATTACTGAGCGGGAATTCAGTGACACCTGTCAAAATATAGGGCGAGGAGGTGGACATGATGCAAGTCTACACGCACTCGGAGGTGCGTATCAACAACAAGCTGGACAGGACTAATAAAAGATATTGCACAAGAGGTGGCAGGAAACAGTCCTTTAAAAGTCTCCGTTCTTTCAGCAGTGTCCGGCGCGCTGCGGTTTGTAGAGATGGCCCAGGGAGAAAACAGCGGAGTGAAGGATGCAGGCAGGATCTCAACCAAACTTTAGGGAAACAAAAGTTTCTTTTTATCTGAACCTGGACGACCCCGAGGCTGCAGGAGAGATCCAGACACAAAATGAACCAATCTCCATTCTCAAAAACAACTCCCAACCTCTCAATGGTGATATCCTGCATCTGCTTTAACACCCCAAGGTGCAGCATCAAGGTCCCTCGGTGATCATTTGTTCCACCCACTGACAGACCCCATCATTTCCAAACGGCCCTTTAGTCTCTGCAAACTGGGCAGGTGTGTTAGGAGGACCGTCTGCTATGACCTGAGAGAACTGATGTCCTGGATTGTCCTCTGCATCAACAGGCTCCAGACTAATCAATATTCAGAGTCATTTGCTGCCGCATGCCTCTTCACATATTTCTGCATATAGGAAAGCTAAAGGGCCTATTAAAGATGTTCTGATAAAAATGTTCAACAATGCAGAGTTTTGCTAATTAACATGTCTAACAACCCTAATCCAGTGCTCAAATCCAACACAACATATCAGCATTTATAGACCTAAAAACAAAGTTTACTTTTTATTAAGGATACATGCCGTGACTTTATAACATGTTACATTTAATTTACATTCTAATTTTGCTAATAATATTCCTACATTTATTTTGACTTCCCTTTATTGTCTGTGATGCCTATGTTTTTTTTTTCCTTTACTCACATTACAGTTCTATATTTTTATGTTCTCATTATTCAAAGCAGCATATCTGGGCTTAAATGTACTGCCTTTCATATTAACGTTTATGCACTGCAACATCATGACTCTCTGAATTAAGCTTCCTTTGTTGTGTTGTTTTCACTTCACTTTCTCCTCTCTATGGCGAAATGCCGCCAATAGTTACCAACTCTTTGCCGTCTATGTATGAAATGCCTCCTGATTCAAGAAACTCTCATAATCAAGAATATTTGTGTAGGTGTTTATTTTACAAAACTCAAACTCGTATTTAAGACGAGTATGTAAAACTCTAATTAATGTAATCACACAGCAATATCCCTCAATCCTCATATTCTCCATCCCCGTGGTTTTCTCAACAGAAACAACAGATTATGTTTAAATAGGAACCCCCCCTACACCTGTTTGTATTGTATTTGTGTTTGCTGATAAATCCTATTACGTTTGCAGCTGCCAGATTCCAAATTCCCCACGGGGATCTGTAAAGTTTCATCTCAAACAGGGGATGGTAGAACAATTCATCCCTTTCCAGTGCATTTGAAGAAACCTTCTTTTGTTTTACTCGCTCATAATTAAAAGACTCAAATTATATTTCCTCTCAATTCTGAGGGATTTCAGATCATTTGTGCCAAATGTACGTCTGTCAGTCTCAGTTAAAACTCTTCCAATCAGCAGCCCATGACTGATAGATGACGGTATTTCACACTGATTAAATATAACAGATATTCATTGGGGGGGGAAAAGTGCTTTTGAAGCTGTAATGTGGAGACGAATTGCAAGCCTGTGCCACCACTAGAACTGCATTTTACATTGTTTGCCCTCAGGTCAGAGCTTTATTTCTTTGAATGGCAGTTTGAAAATGAACTAAAAAGCTGTGAGAGATTTCTTGAAACACATATCATTTGTATGAAAAGAAGAAAAAGTGCTTCTGCTGTGAAGAGCCTCAAGCCCACTAGTCCTGTTTATCAGCACTGTGCTGTTAATAAATCACATTTTTAATCACATTTGAAATTCCATTATTTTGCATTTAAAAATTGTCATGCTTTTATTTTGAATTTTGTACAGTCCTAAATGGAGAGTTCCTTACTTGCTTTTTGAATTTAAACCTGCTTTTATTTTGAAATAAAGTAAGGACCTTCTGGTAGATCGAAGGTTACGCCATGACTTAAAGACGGAAAAAGGAACTCGTTAAGGATTAAAAACGAAATTGAAACAGCTCAAAGGAACGGTTAAAAAGTGACACTGAGCTGTCATTAGTTTTTTAAAGTGAAATAAGACATTCAAAGATGCAGCTGTGTCGTTCTTTTCCATCACTGTGACTACAGGTAGACACCAGTAAGCTGATCTACGGTACAACTAAAGGGACAAAATAGCATGGGATTAATTAATTAAAACAATGAATGCATTAATTCAGCCCTTGATTATTTTTGATGAACTAGTTGATGCTAACAGCCCTAATTAATAGTAAAAAAAACACACAAAAACATTACTGATGGTTATAGCCGTGCTGATTATATCCTCTGACTACATTTACGCAGCCTACCAGCCATAAATATAGCTCAGTGGCTTAAAATAAATCTTTAATGAAAGGCCATTCATTTCACAGGAAAGTGATTTTAGAAATAGGAGACGACAATTTAGTCAAAAAGCAGAACACAATGTATGTTTTTTGGAATTCAAAGTAAGATACACAGAATGAGCAGATGGGCACAAATATTCATGTCAAAAAAATTCCAAATATTTCTTATAAAAGGGTCATGGTTTTTACTTTGAATTGTTGTATTCTCATCTTCTAACTAACAACAAAACCTGAGAGACCGAGAGCAGATCCATATTCTAATCCAAGAAAAAATAGTACGTATGGAACATCCATTTCCATGCTTCATTCACTAAAGATAGGACTGAACAGTCGATGGATAGGACCAGAAAATGAGTAAACTGCCAGTATCCTCTGATTTTTTGTTTTTTAACAAAAGAATAACTGAGGTGTAAGTGTTAGTAAGATGGGTCTAACATGACTGAAAGTGTGCTGCAGACTGGAATGAGATCACTAAAGGTCTATGGAGAAATTTGAAAGAAGCAGTAAGTAATTTTAGCTGCAATTTTTAATCGCATTTTCAAGACGGTGACTACATCCCTGATAGAATTAGCCATCAAATCCTCAAAAGATTCATCCATCTTACTGTCAGCTATCCTCCAGGACATCAGGCCCGTGATTGGATAAAGGGGGGGAGGGGGGGAATGTTACCCGCCCTGTTGTCATTACCAGTCCAACACTGGCAGGTCTATTTTTACTTCAAGTAATGAGGAAGGAAGTTGGTTAATTCTGCCTTGATCCCTCTTGAAAGCCTAGTGGGGGTTAGAGCCGGTGTAAAGCGGAAGAGGGACGTCTAATGGTTTCTTTAATGTCTAGTTTAAATATATCTTCCTCAGTGAGACCTTTAAGGGAAAATGTACAGACGAACAAGTGTGAATGTCACCCTGTCATTCTTTTCAAAGCCTCCACTCGTACTTTCATGTACTTAACTGTGAGAGTGTTTCCATCGATGGGAAGTTTAGAGTAGAACACTGCAAAAACTGTGGATAGTTTTAACCAGTGTGCCATGCAGTCACGAGGCCTTTTTTTTTTTTAAATAACTCTGACTGTATAGCAACTTTACTGAAAGAGAAGTTTAGAGATGCTTTATGAATTACATAAACAGGAAGCAATGCACCAAATCTGACCTGACAAATCACGATATTTCATCACGTTCCTAAATCCTTTGCTATAAAGCAGCCACGCTGAATTTTTTTGCAGAACTGCACACAATGACGTTCAGCAAACAGAAAACATGATATACCTGGCTAACCAGTGGAGAAGATCTATATGGCTGAAAAAAGTTATGTTATTAAATGTTTGTTTCTTCAAATATTTGTTCATGTTTGGTCGTCTGGATTTTTTTAAATGATCAAACCGTCTACTCAAGTAGGAGTAGGGCCTAAAGGAGTACTCTACAGGGGCAGACTGGCCATCTGGACATTCTGAAAATTCACACAGCAGCCAGTGGTCCAGGAGGACTGGCAGACACCACTCATGCATCATCTCTTTTTTTATATGTGTCCTCCATCTCTCTAAACATAGCCTACAGAATACTGTGAACACAACTAAAAATGCCTGGATTGACTGGCTTGCTATCCCAATTAGGTTAACCGATATCCAGCCTGCTCGGCCAGGGGTTCGGCCCTGAAGTAGGATTCGGTACAGTCAAATCATTTTGAATAACTATTCCAATAATCTCGTACCATTCGGTTGAGCAATGGGACACTTCAATGTGTGAGCATCTGTGTAATTTTGACCTACCGTGAAACAATCACAACAGGCAATATTATATTAATGTACATTGGAAAATAACTGACTTGAAATGAGAGATATTAAAAAAACCTCTCAAAGGGGGTTTCCTGTAGCCTAGTGTTCAGTGCATGGCGCCACATATGGAGGCAATAGTCCTCCAAGAGGACTGCCTGGGTTCAAATCTGACCTGTGGCTCTGTTTTCGCATGTCATTCCCCACTCTCTATTTCCCTGATTTCTGACTCAATCATTAATGAGTTACATTAAACCAGTGTTTTACAAAGTGGGGGTTGCACAGTCATCACAAATCGTGATATTAGTTCATTTTAATTTTTCTTCCATTATCCCCTCTCTTCCCTACAAGCTTTCCTGCAACTCCCATAGCACCCATTGGTGACCCTCCAGAGTGTTGGGACCCCCACTTTGAGACACACACCTCTATCTACCTTAGAATAGTCACTCATAGAATATGGCTGCACTAGGCGATAGCAACTCTGTGGCCAAAGTCTTTGTCTTGGGAGAGTTATGAGCTTAATGCTTTTGTCAGAATGCTCATACACTCACTATAGCAATGCTACCTGATGCTCTTGGTGACTTATATCATCTAAACAAGTCTCCATGCTGACATCAGCTATTAAGCAGCACTATTGAGACAGAGGCCATTTGTTATTTGGAGGTTCGGTCATAGTCAAAAGTAGGTTATAACTAAGACCAATGTAGTGTGACTTATTTTTTATCTGGACCAGACGACCAGGTACAAATCAAAATGTTAAGGATTTACAGAGCACATTCACACAATAAACGACAGCCTCCAAACCCAAAGCCAACATAAACTACAAAAAGAATTCAACTTCATGACAACAACATCAGATAGCCCGCAGTACATGTAACCTCACATAAAGCAGGACACAAACAAAACACTCCGCTGTTGTTATTGTTATTAAATGATTCACCTGTCGGCAGGTCCCGTAGCGGCCTCTTCTTGGTCGACTGCTGCATTCATCAACTTGCTGCTTCTCCGTCTTCCAGTTTTCCAGACTGAAGTTGCTCTAAGTTCCTCTGAGATCTTTAAACAAAGTTCAACATTCAGTCCTGAGAATATATTCTCCGTGTTTATTTAGTCCATCTTACACCTTGCTTGCATAATTACATTCAATTATGTTATTTGTGTCTCTCGTTTATTTGATTATTTCCGCCAGACCACCACGGACATGGACCGATCCATTTGAAGATTTAGGTGGAGGGGGGTGACGGTCGGTACCAGTACACCTGCCTTACAGAAATACGATGTCCATTGACGAGTTTAAGAGCCTGTTAGAACCCCCACCAGGTGAGCTGTTCCAACAACAAACAAAAAATACTATATTCGAGAGGTAAACTTTACGTGGAAACGTCGTAACGCGTCATACTCTGTAAAACACGCGCATTGGAGGACAATTGGCGCAACATTATGCGTCTCACGAGTCACGACTGAAACAGGAGCCGTATAGCCTAAACACCTGTTGCTACCTCGAAACAGTAGTTTTAAGTTGGTCCAACATTTCAAAGAATGGTTTCTATCTCTATATCACTAATAGGGAAAAGTGTAGGCTATTTATACTGAAACAAACAAAGTCGTTCAATCTCCCTGAATGGTTCCTTATATGTTGGATTAATCTCATTGAAGAGGTGAACAACTATTTGATCATATCTCCAGGTAAGTGCTCCATTTAAACTGACAAAGTTGACATCCTCTTTGGTGATTCATGTGTCATTGCCTGTATCCCCTTTTGACTTCTTGTTGGCAGTCTTTCCTGTCTGGGTGATTCTAAAAAAACTAAATCCTGGGTTCTTTCCCCTGTTGAAGTGTAGGCCTACCACCTCGCAACAAGGGTATGTTCAGACTGAAAACGTATAGTTTTTACACCGTTTTGCTCTGGTGTCAGGATGAAACAACGGGTTTCCCAGAGTCAGTATGAAAGGATGCATGTCTGGTGGGTGTGTCAGGTGTGTTGTGCTGTGTAGACCACAGACTGTGCTTGGGGAAACAGGATGTTTTGCGCACAAGCATTTCCAGTGTTTTCCTGTCAGCAGGACAGCAAGAGCTTTTATGCATGCAATGCTTTTCCCCCCCCATATAACATATAGTTATTCAACCTGGTCCCACAGCGAGCATTTTAAAACCCATCAAGGCCTCTCTTCAAGAAGACAAATCTTGAATACAAATCATATTAGATTCCTTTATTGCAATATAAGTAATTATATAACATTTTCAACTTTGGCAGTTACCAAACGTTTATGGATGTTTGTCTTTTCTTAAAGTTTTAAGTGGGCTATGCAATTACGTTATCCATAAAAAGCAGGAGAAATATCAGAGCAAAAACTAAAGGAGACTGTTATGTAGGCCTGAACTGGACTTAGTCAGTTGTTGTCTGTTAGAGGCACACAGTCATTAACAAATTAGCAGTATATCAGTGATTGTGACAACTATTTACCACTTAAAAAGAAAGGTTTAGAAAACAAACCAGTGATGTAGGCCTACTCATGCATGAATCTGGCTCCTCTTCTGATGCCATGGGAGCTTCTGGCTCAGCATGCATTTGAACCAGCTTATTGTATACACAAGGGTCTGTTCTTTGTCATGTCACAAATGTGTTCATTTTGTTGGTCAGACAGTTTGTGGGCTTTTCTGTGTGCTGCCTTGTGAACTTTCCTTTGAGGTCTCCTGTAATTGTACATTTGTTTCATGTTTTTTTGTTAGTACCTCCCCTAGGACTACGGGTGAAATGTAGCTATATTGTGGCTCCAGAATGTAATGTAGATCCATCCAATATTTGTCAAGATATTTCAGTTAAGACAAAAGAAATGGGTTGACTTACCTTATGACTTGTGTGTATATGTGCAATGCTGCAAGTATATGACTATATGCACACATTTCCCCATGATGACTATTCACTTCACACACTCCTAATTACGACCTCAGTTTTTATGTTTATTTTTTTTATGATGTGAGGGAAAAGCTTAAGGAAACCCCTGCAGAGACAAACAGAGAGACAAACAGAGTGAGACAGATTATGCACGGTGCCTCCACCCTGCAGGGCAGTAAAGCATATCGAAGGTTGGCTAGACTGCACCGGGCAGCTGCTGTGGCGTAAAGATGAGCAGACCTGCCAGACACACAGATGTAGAGTAATGAGTCATTGTGTTCTGGAATATTGTCAAAAGTCTGCATCTCTGTTTTGCTCCCTTGTTCTCTCTCTCTCTCTCTCTCCCTCTCTTTCTCTCCTTGTCTCTCTCTTACTCTTTCTCTTTGTGTTCTGCCCGGCTCTGTGTGTTTATGCTTGAATTTGACATGAATTTCAATTTAATGAGCATCTTCCTTGCCTCTGCTTGTTTCTATTTGAAGAATGGCACTGACATGGCGTTCAGATGAGGACTTGACTCTCACTTGTGACCACACCGTATGAACTAAAGTTTAATAAGGTCAGATTACACAAAGCAGCAGCAAAGGGCAGAATTTGTAAAAGGTCACAGCGGGGGTAGAAAGGTCTCAGCGTGCAGCTCAGTAGGGAAATAAGGACGAATAATATGACAGTGGGTAACAATGAGGGACAAGAAAACAAAGACACTGAAATGCTGCATACATTTAGATTTTCTTCTTTTCACTGTTGCCCTCAATATTTGTTTGTGTCAGAGACTGAAGTTTGGCTTCTGATTAAAGTGAAGTTATTCTATTTGTGTTTTTCATTTTTTTAAAAATTTGTGAGAAACATTGTAGGTGTGGACAACAGAAATGTGAGTTATTATGCATGAGAGGTTGCAGATGTTTTTATGGGTAACAGTTTGATTAGCAGCAGCCACAACAAAAAGCACAAGACTGAGTTAATGATTTCAATCGAATGTTTTTCTTAACTCATGATACCAATAGCTCAACTGGCCACCTTATGCCCTCCAGCTGCGGGGTAATTAATTGGGATAGACCATATAGGAGATATTAATGGGAAATATGACTTTTATTGGAGCTGGTTCTCATGCATGGCTTCCTTTTATTTCTGACAGACATTCAATGTTGAACTTTTTTGTGTTTTTGTGTACAGCTCACACATTGAAACTTATGACTTATAGATCAAAGAACACAGACAAGAGGGGAGTGGATTTCTTTCTTTCCTCCCTCTTTTTCTTCTTCCTCTTTCTGTCTGTTTTTTTTTCTTGTTTATTGACAGTTTGCAGATCAGCTTTGAGGTGCATTACTGCCACCAACTGGACCAGAGAAGAATAGGGGGAGTGTGGATTCAGGACCAGCAGGGAAATTTGGGCACCCAAACTAAACAATTGCTCTCATCATGTATACCAGAGAAAGCCACTGAAAAGAGTTTAGTCATCTGAGACCTGCATCCACTAAATCTCTCCTCTAGGGATCAATCTTATCTCATCCTCCTGAAATAAGACCATTGTTTGACTGTAACTGAATGGTTATGATCACAGTTGCTGTTTCAGTCAATGAAAAACGTTTTTTCAACTTTATTGGAAACAACTTTTTCGTAACTCAGATAAGTGTGATTTGTGATTTGTGCATGCATACACCTAAATGTCTCCAACTGTGAGGTGTTGGGCACATTTGAGGAGGTCAGCTGCAGACACTGCAGTGAGAATTCATGGAGGGCAGCTATGAGAAAGGGAGAAAACCAACCATCCTCTGCCACAGATATTTGACTTTTTTTTGTGGACAAAGAAAGAAGATCAGTTAGCCTTTTTTGTTTTGAAATGAGCTATACTAAATCATTTTTTGTATTGGACTGTTTGTTTAAAAAAAAAATGTGCTCTGAAGAACTTGAGAGGGTCATTCATGTGTCGACATGAACTACAGAATCAAGTAAATCTCATTTCTTCGTGGTGTCTTCAGAATAAAATGACGCAAACTATCGAAAAGACTAATGTGGTTTTTAGATCTATATCGATCCCTTTTCAATATACTGTATGCTTCCGACTCGCGGACAATGCAGTGTTTTCATTGCAGCCTTATATTATAAAGTATACCGTAACTTAAACCAAAATAAACACATCTAAATGAGATTTTTAGCTCCATAGTTTTACCTCATCCATAAACACTTCCACCAGACAGCAGCTTTAGTTTGAGTTTCAGTCCTAGACTGTCACCAGAGCTGCTCCAAACTCAGACACAATGCTGTGTTTTATCACCGGCGACAGTGCCATCCGCTGGCTGCCTGGGCCCGTGTGTGGACCCAACGTGGCTGGATGTGGAGGAGAGATAGGGCGCTCTGATAGAGCCCCGGGCTGCAGAAGAGCATTGTGTGCTGCTAAACCACAGACACACAGTGTTTGTCTTAGTTATGCATCAGAGAACTGGATGCATCTTCTTTCAGCTCTCTGATTCCCTCGCTGTCTCTCACATCCTGCCAGTTCACTTACTCAGTCAAACGTGCAAAGCAATGTGTGTACAGGCTTAAATGGTGGAGACTGCTGTTTGCTGTCCTTCATTCCTGGTGACTGTGTCTGCTTTCTTTCAGGTGTCCTCATGTGAAAAGGTGGACCTAATGGACTGGTGGCTGCAGGAATGTGGAAAATGTCTGATTGCTGGTGAGGTTCAAGCGAAGAAATGTTTAGAATCTGAGTGACACAAAAGATTTTGAAGGGTTGAAATAAGTCAGGGATGAAACGCAGAGAGATGAAAAGGGGCGGTATTGATTGGATTACTTGGATAACCATAGAAAAGGGTTACGAGGAAATGGCTCAGAAATCATCGTTTAATAGTATTCTTTCAGACCGGCATTCAGCTAATCACCGGAGAGTGTGACCGTCTTTGAGTTATCACCCCTTTTATTGTATAAAAATTGATCACATTATCTCCCATCCATCCTTGTGCATTCATCTCTGGTGAAAGTGGTCGCCCACAGCCCATAATGGACAGATTAGAAGAAAAACTCTGTTCTGGCAACACTCAATATTTCCCCATTAGTGCTGCGGCCTCTGGGATCAGACCTTTGCCACACATTAAAGATGTCAATACTGCTAATATTGTTTTTGGAGGTCCTCCACCTTCCCAGAGCTACAGCTTGTGTAACCAGATCTGTTTGATAAGATCTATTGAACAGAGCTGCGATGGGCAGGAGGAGACTTAAAGGGCTTACTTGTCTGTTTGAGAATGGAAGACGGAGGAGTATTTTTCATCAAATCAGACCATGCAGACCAAAGAATCTTCATTTAGTGTTTGATTTAATACTCGTAAAACACAACACGATATGTATACCCACCGTATATATGAGGCACATATTGGATTATCTCTGTAAAACAATATATCGTGCTTAGCCTTTTTACAACTTAAATACACCAAACCCTTAACCCTAAGCCACGTTATCCACTGATTCAAAGCAGGTTTAAAATTAGCAATGTGGGAGTGTAAATACCTTCAAAAACAGTTCATGCAAATAGTATGCAGGAAAAAATGTGATTTCTGAGTATGTCCATGGATTGCTGATATTCGCCGACAATCAATAATACAATGTCAATAATGGCAGAGTTGCCAACAGCTGCAAAAAGGATTTAAACAAATCATAGATTGTAGTAAAATAGCTGTGGTCCAGGGCCTCTCGGTGGTTATTTTGTTTCATTGGTGGATTCCAAGAAGAGATTGGATGAGTTACTCAAAGCTTGGAAGAGTTATGAATGAAAAAGAAGTAAGCTGTGTAGGGGCTTAAACAACTACACATGGCTGTTAAGTCAAAGGTAAGACATCTTCATGTGTTTTAGTTAGATTAACTTGGCAGTTGTGAATACAGCACCAAATTTGTATCCAATGGAATTACAATTTTGACAAAGCTTCTGAGCTTACAACAAAATGCAATGATGCATTTTTACCACAAGAGAGCAGCATTGCACTTCTTCAGAAAGCATGAGGCGAAACCTGTTCATTATGTTCCCATACTGTAGTATTGTAACGAAGACAATTTAAAATCATACAACCTTTAAAATGAACAAAGCAGTAAATACAAGAGATAGAGGGAAACGCTTGTGTTCACAGAAATATGGAAACACTTCATTTGAAATCACTAAGAAGTTTGAAAAATGTTATTTTATAGTGAGCAAAAGTTTGAAAAATGTCCTTTTGTTTGTCATGTTGGTCTTGGTATCAGAAAAGGGAAAAGTTTATTGACAGCTGTGTTTTTATTCTGTCATGTTTTTTCAACATTACGACCCATGAAAGGCCTTATTCTCACAGTGTTGTCCCATGAATGAGTGTAGACTGAAGCACTGGCATCCTGTGTACAATTTTTGTGCTAAATGAAAACATATCCGTGGGTGTGTGTGTGTGTCTGTGTGTGTGAACGTCTTCTCGCTGCAGCAGTGCTGAGGTCATATCCATTGGGATGGCATACGCAGTGTGCGGACAGGATGAGGAATAGAGCCCTACTTTCTGAGTTAGATAAATACCTCCATCCGCCTTACTAGAGCGTTCACCGGGGACAACACAAAGACCAAAATCAGCAATACATAAGCATCAATAATTAAGCAGCCACACACAGAGCGAGAGGGCGAGAGGAGGGTGGGGTCCTGGATGGTGCACAAGGTTGGCTCTGAAGTGATCCTAAATGGTGGTAATGTCTCTGAACGTGTCACAAAGGACGAGTTGGAGCAGGATGCTTTTTCCCTCGGCTAAATGACACAGCCATAAAGCACGCTCATGTCTTTTCTTTAGTCTTAGTTTATTTATTCTTTCTTATTTCTTCAATCCATATCTTTTTCTCCCTCCTGTCTGTGTTTATTTTGCTTCCTTTTTGCTGCTAGTTTTCATAGATTTCTCCCGGGCGGCTTCACGTATTGGGTCAAACCTATCCTATGAACAAGTACACCCTATATGACCCAACCTGGCTCAGCCTGCGCCTTATCATTTATTTATGAGAGCCACTATCAGTGCCCTGCTGAACAAAACAACAGTGATGTCACTGCTTTCATTTCTTTCAGTGCGTTGAATGAACGGTACAATCCCTTCAGCCAATAGAAGCTTGCAAAAGTTGATCTTAAATACTCATATATCCTTTAAAAACTCAAATAAATAAATAAATCATGCTTATTTTGCTCAACATTAAATCAACAAAACCTAACCAGGAAAGGTTAAAGTAAGTTTATTTTCTTTGTCAGCACATACACACTTGTGTATGTACTGTTATTGTGGCGAGTCCTCTTCGAGGATTCAGTCTGCAGGCAGTTTTATTTTGGAAGGAAAGGGGTCTTTGGTGTTATGTTCCTTTAGGGGCTCTGGGACAAGTGGAGGTCTAGGATTTCTTCCAGTGTCACTTTGTCCTTGTGGAGTTTCTTTCCCTTGCCTTTTTTTTTTTTTTCATCCTCCCCTATCTTCTCACCTACCAACAGGAATTGCAATTACTTCTGTGGCCTGCATGAGAGATGTGCTGCGTTGGTGTACAGAGTATCAACTGTGTACTTCACAAATAGGCCACCAGGGGGAGAGGTAGAGCTGACACATGAGAGATGGGACAATAGTGTGGGGACAAACAAAAAGGGGGATATGTGAATAAGTGAGACAGAGGGAGAGAGAGAGAGCTTAACTGAGACTGAGGACATGTATGGGACAGAGCGGGAGACTTGATATAATGAATAAGAGGAGGAAAAAATTGAGAATTGGTGTGGGAAAATTTAGACAAACAAAATTGGCAGCAACATAAGACATGGATTCATAAAAATAGTTTGTAGTTTTCGTGTGTATGCAGGAGTAACCCATGGTCCCTCACAGTGTTCTTTAGCATCTCACTCAGCAGTGTGTTTCCATTCAGGGGGCCTGGAGAGAGCAGTGACCTAAGGGAGACCCTGTAATTATCCTCTGTGTCTGTGACAGGCCCGGATAATCAGTCTCACTGGGAATACTGGCAGAGATCTGTGGACGAGTGATTCTAAAAGACCCTAATCCTCAATGAAGAGCACTCGTAGCTCTCACACTGATATCTGGAGTGCTCTCACAAGACGCCTGTTTTTGACACACTCACAGGTCAGAGTGTGTCTAATCCCTCACTCAGGCTGTTTCTGTTTAGATTGGATGTCCTTAGTGTGCACTTCTCCCTCGCAGATTTCTATATTCTATTTTTGTTTTCTTTCAGGTAGGCTTGTAAGCAATGTGAAATAATTTAGCAACAGCATAGGAGGTTTTTAGTTTTAGAATTCCCCAAATTAAAATAATTTAAATTCCCAGCCTCATAAATATAAAAAATTGAAAGAATTTGTAACTAAACTTTCCCAGTTTTATCAGCTGTGTGTGTAGTGATGGCAAGATCCATGGGAATTTGCATTCTGTGATTTTATAAGGGAGAAATGTTTGTTTATATTGATATCAAAGTTTAGAAATGACTTCAGACTACCCAAATTATTGTTCATGACATCTAATAATTAAAAAAACACAAAATCTTTATTATTCTTGAGCGACTTCAGGAGACAATATTTGATGTTTCTGTAATCGGTATGACAAAATGCAGTTTGATAGCAGATATCATGAACAAATAATAAGCTGCTGCACGTTAGATTAGAGCGAGTGTTGGGACTTCAATGAAGTAAAGGTTAACATGCACACTTTAGCTTTGAAGTACCTAAACACACACACAGGCACACAGAGAGAGAAAGAGAGAGAGACCAGGATGTGATCACACAAACACAATGGTGCAATATCTCATAAATCTTTCAAAGAGGCTTCAGAAAGAAGTCAGTGGTTTGGCACAAATACAAACACACACGCAGAAATCCCACATAACACGTGAAAAACACTTTTCATTATCAATTAATGTGGCAGAAAATATACACTCACAAATTTATGTCGGAATATTATGCACTCCTCTTATACTCTACTCAGGCTGTGCAACAGGAAATTGAATCTTTCCACTTCAAGCTCCAAAGTGATCTGTGTCAAAGTTCGTGGCGAAATAATGACTTGGATGTATACACTCGTGGAAAAACTTGTACAAGTGTGCCATGCACGACGAGGGGAGCAGCATTCCCACAGGGGGGGCCTGGGAATCAATTACCTCTCTCCCAAGGCAGCGGATTGGCTACCAGGGAATGACAACATGCCAGACAGCGACACAGTCAGGCTGTCATCATTTGATTTACACATAATCAACTCCTAATTGTATCACATTGGGCTGCAGGTACATGCAATTTAGTATGGAGTGTGAATTCACAGGGGTTTTGGCAGGCAGAGCGATTGCGTCCCTCTGGTAATGAAGGAGAAGTGAGAGCTTTAATGTGGTTGGCCCCCCGGTCGTCCATGTGCAGCAGTCGCAGAGGCTTTGGAAGCAGACTGTTGTGCTCGGACAGTTTGATGGACAGCTGACATGACCGGCTCCCGAGTTGCCAGTCAATCCACAACTTAAAAGAATATTTTTTCTGTTGCTCCAATCTCTGTCCTCAGCTTCATGTTGCAGCAGTTTTCCTGTCGGAGGTTTGCAGTGTGGAACCACTTTCTGCAAAGTTTGTAGCAGGAGAAAGGAATTTCAAGGTCTTGGGCAACTTAAATCATTAATTGGATCAAGTGACACTCAGAGTGCTCTTATGTAATAAATCATCCTAACCTTATGAGCAAACAGATGGTAGTGTACAACCTCTTCCTCTTTCTTAAGCATGGACTAAATTTACCCCCTCACTGCAGCCCCATGACATCAGAGAGCAAAGGAAGGCAGCAGACTCCCTCGAGCATCCAAATGCAGACAGACTGCAAAAAAAAAATAATAATAATCACGGCCGCTCTATTAATCTGCTGTATGATGGCCTGTGTGATCAATATATATTTTGTTCTACTGGAACGAAACCATTCATCAAGTACACCTCCCTCTGCAAAGATGAGCTTTTAAGACGTCAAGAGGAAAAAGGAAATTCTGTTTAATATGTACCTTTAAAACATTTATGGAAGAAGTTATATGCACGTTCAGAAATTATCCCAGGGTATTTCAGTTCTCCTTTTTAAGTTTTTAATGAAGCTGGTTGTAATTGAAATGTAATTCAGTTATGAATCATTTTAGTCTTGACTTTTTGTTGTTGAACCCCTCCGACAGGCTACATTATATTTACACGTTTGATCAAAATTTAGCACAAAAAAGGAGGGGTGAAGTAATCTCATTAAGATTTATGCCTTTAAAACTTGCACTAATATTAGACCTTTGACAAAGTCTCTTTGAAGTCACCAAAGTGTGTCCATGAAGTGAACGATGTCATCACCTGCCAGGTACACAACCTTTAGACAAAGGCAAGGACTTGTATAATGAAGATCAACTTTTTAAGTCCCCAAGTCCAAACACATTTTTCTAATGAAGTTAATAGACTTGATCTTCATACTAGAAGTGTTCTTCAAGCCTTTCTCTCAAAGGCTCTCAAATCTGAGGCTTATCTGCTGCGAGGGAAAAGGAAACTCTGTTTTAATATATTTTCTAGAGCCCGACCGATTAATAGGCCAGCCGATACTATCGGTCGATATTAACATATCCAGTGACTCTCTGTATCGGCTACTTAATCGCAACCCTGCCTCAGCTCTGGCTGTAAGCCTGTCGTTAGGTTGACTGAAAGTTAGGGTGAGACAGCATTTCAAGCATGGCGGTGGCTGACGATTAGCCTCCGGAGCCCCCTGCCGTAACAGGAGCCGTCCATTCATATTTGCAGTGTATGGTTATATGTATTTTAAAACAAGAGTACATTGGAAAGGTCAGCTCAGTGAGATGTAAGAAAACCTTTGGAAAAGGGTTTTCACTACCTCAGATACCATTATTTAGACCTTCTTAAATGTCCCATTCACTTTGATAGATTCTCTCTAAAGAAAGGTAGTTGGGTTTTTTGTCTGGCTGGATGTGTATTCTTTGTGTAACAGAGTGTCTCTGTTTCCCATCAAATGTTTTTTTTTTAATTCAAATCATACCTGAGATCTTTTTTCTTATGGCAGAAAATTGAGCAATGGCGTAGTCTTAATCACATGACTTTGTCTTAAATATTACCAGCACAATGAGAGCTCAGGTCATTCAGAGATTTGAATTGCCAGTCATTTCATTGGGAAATAAAAGCCATGCAATAAGTCTCAGATTCTCACTTGTGTCCCTGCATGCAGGCTATATAGCTTACAGTATATGCATTCAGTACACTTTTGTAGTCTTTTAAAGCACCCTCTTGTGACCTATCAAAATCCTTCTCTTACAAATGTAGAAACATTTCCCATATTATCAGCCCAAACAGACTTTTAGATATGTTGTTGGAAATGGCATAAAATAGTTGTACAGCTGCAATTCAATTCTGTTTTTAGTACTCTATAAAAGGGACTACCTCTTTAACAATTTAAATGATTTAAAGCTTACTGGATGGTACAGGCAATGTGAGGCACCAGTTCCCTGTTTGTGTTCACCGTCATCCCTCTGACAACTGACTTTTCATAGAAAAGATTTAATTAACTGAACAACACTGAGCTAAATTAATATTTTTAATTATGGTAATTTGAAACCAATACAATTGGCAATAAATACATATTGTGATCTAAACATAACACATTGGATTAACCTTTCTCCTGCAGCGTGCAGCCTCAAACCAGCCACTTTGTGCTTTCAAACTTACAATGCCGTTAAGTTTTCTTCTTTGTCCACAGGGGGCGCCAACATTGACACAAACAAAAGGTTCCTCACAGGAGCTTTAATTGGAACAAATACCCATACAAAAAAAACAAAGAAACTAAATGACAACCTCTGCTTACATGACTTATGAAAGTGAATAAATGATAGTTTGATTTTAACATTATTATTATTATGTGACAAAAGCATTTATTCCTCACTTAGCCTTGAGTTAAAGGAAGAACAGTTACACCTAAGAGATTCAAGCATGTTTATTTAGCGTCACATGCAGAAAAATGAATTAATATTTAAATACCATTACCTTTAATTTGATTGAGCAAACAAACATCATGGACACACAAGCACAAGCACTCACACATGAACACACACAACTCCCGCACAAACAGGAAGTCGCGCTACCCAATGGCAGCTCTGAAGCCAAAGGCCATGGCAGCTACAGGTGCACCTCATCCTTTACCGCCTGACTGAGATGGATCTCTGCAATTTCTGGTGCTAGCGTTTCACTAAGTCGAATCTAAATAATTCAGCACCCGGAACGATTTTCAAATTGCTTTTATTTTGAACAGAATACAAAACAGACAATGAAAAAAACACTTTTTCTCCCCTTTTTTTTTTTCTGGGAGTGCAGAAAGATTTCCTTGTCAGAGGAAAAGCCTGGGTAAACATCGCGTGGTAAACGATTTCATACATCTCGTTCCTGTAATATACTACAAACTGTAGATTTCACAAAATGCAGCGCCATTTTTTTAAGCTGCGCCTTTATTGCAGCTGATGTATTTTTTTTTTTCTCTTTCAAAGAGCGGTGCAGCAGCTTCGACATTAGTCAGCATTTGTACGGTCCAAAGCTGCAGCTTCTGAGGAAAGAAATTTACAAAGCAAGCTGTTTCACACACCCACATGAACAACTCCCCCACTTAACAACTCTCCCCCTTTCTGCTCTCTCTCTCCTTTCCTCCTGTTTTTTTTTTTTTTTGCAAAGTAAACAAACATCATTTCGAGTGATTCCTCACAATCCATCCCTCTGCCTCTGTAGTGTGCTTGAGCCTGCCTCGCTGCGCTTGTCAGAAGAGAGCTGCTTTAATCGCTCAGCGGCGGCATGTGATGTTCAAGGCCCCGCTCCTCCTCCCAGCCGTCTCCCCTTTTTTATCTGTCAATCATGGGGAGCTTGAAAAAATAAAGCCCCAATGCCTTTATTTCAAGAGGGTGCCTGATCAATATCATCAATCCATCCAAACCTCCCCCCTTGGTTGCACTCCCCACATGTTCTGCCTCTTCATCTCTTACCCCACCCCACTCTCTCTTTCTTTACTGCTCTCTCTCCCCTTCTCTTCCTCTCCCTCTCCCTCTCTCTCTCTTTCTCTCTCTCGGCTGCTGCAGCTGTATCCATTTCCTCCTGGCAAAAAGGGACTTTATGAATAAATGATACTGAATTGCTGAAGGTTCAGATACTAAATAATGAATTTCACCACCAAAAACACAACAACTTCTCCAATCATAAAATAGCTCTCCCCTTCCATATTGATTGTGCTTGTGCAACCAGATGCAGAGAGCACAGTCTGCATCCGTGCAAGGTGGAAGACCATACAAGGGGGCAAAATGTATAAAAAGATAGGGAGCCGTCTGCTTTTTTTAAGCTATAGATATCTGATGAGAAAGGCTAACAGCTCGTCGTGCATGGCGGCTACACTTTCTCTGAGCTCCTCGCTCCTCTTTGCTGAAGAGCGGAGGAGGTCTGAGGGAGGCGGAGGAGAAAAAAAACTGAAAACTTTCCTTCACGGGACATTTAAAGTAAGTGCGGTCATCTATTCTGTGCTACAGCAACGGGCGTTGCTGTGTAGCTGTGTGTATGTGTGTGATTTTGAGTCAGTGTACGTGTGTGTGTGTGTGTGTGTGTGTGTGTTGGAGCTGGCTTGAAGGAGAAACAGTATTGGCTGGTGAGGCCATGATTTTTTTTTTTTCCTCAGGTCATAGTTGGTTGAGGTGCAGCTGTAGTTGTAGTGAGGGTTGCTCCGCACTGCTGAAATTATATTTTGATCGGTCGTCTCATTGCTTCCCTACAATAACAATACTAATAATATTACTATGAGAAAAAAGGCTCACAGTGGCAACAATGTGTAAATGGGAATGTGTCTCGGGGGGTGATGGGGTTATATGGGAGCTTTTCACTTATTGTGTCAATGTGTTCTATTCTTACCTTTGCATGTGCTCTAAAGCCTCCATATATAATTATAACATGCAAGGTGAGTACAGTTGTAGAATGTGTGTGTGTGTGTGTGTGTTTTTTTTTTACTGTGAGTATTTGTGAGAAGATAATCGAACAAACATGACATTTTCAAATCTGGAGAAAGCGACCAGCAGATTATTTAAATTATTTGATTAATTAATAATCATCTTAATTTTGTTCATCATTATTTTTAATGTGTTCTCCTTCATTGTATGCGTGTAGTAAATTTTAACAATTAGCAATAGTACATTTCTTTTAAAAGATTTTGTAGAAAATAAATAAATAGGCCTACGAGAAATTCCGAATGAACGCTCTGAATTACTGTGGTGATCAAAATAAATATTTATTGAATTGGAGTAAAAGAAGAAAAAAAAACATAAATAATAAATGCAAATCATTGCATCTTTTCTACTTTTATATTTTTTTTATCTTTTATGCATGTCGGTTTTTTTACAATATCCCTGTGATGTTATTTGTTATTATTACATATTGATTTATTCCACTGGTTCTTTTTTATTATTCTGTAAAACTCATACACTGGCATGTTATACTGTATGGAGGCAACACAGTAATGCAGCCCCAGTCATTGTGCCGGAGAATAAATAATTGATATCTCAATGAATATGCAAATGAGAAAGTGAGAGCGGGTGAGAGTGTGAGAGGAAGGAGCGCGGCGTGTTTGCTGCTGCAGCGAGCTAAACAAAAGGCCCGTGTGATTTCCATCATCCAATTAAGAAATATTACAGCCACCATGTTGGGACTGCAGCCGTTTAGAGTTGTTTGGGGTCCTGCAATTGTGTTGCTTTGTGTCGTGCTTTTGGGGGGAGCCTTTGAAGTAATTGTGTTTGGATATTTCCCAAGATAGGGTTTTTATTTTTACAGGGTGGGATACAGTTTAACTCAATAGACAATAAATCAGGGAAGGATGGGAATTTATTTTAATGAAGTTGGGTCTATTAGTATGTAACAGATGGATATTGTATTCACAAATGCGCAATTCATTTAAATAGCATGTAGTCATCAGGAATATTTAAGTACGGTGTAAAGTTTGAATGAAGAGATATGTCTTTGCATCCTTTCTGCTGCATTTTTCAATTTTACACTCCCTCACACGTCATATCTTATTGCTTTCCCTGCTTTGCGTTAGCCCTCTAACCTACAAACTCAGGGAGACGAGGGCTTGTGCAGCAGCAGCAGCAGCAGTAGCAGCAGCATAACAACCTTTCAGCGCAACACTCTGAGAGAAAAATTAAAATTTGATGTTAATCACGCAGCCTGAGAGCCGGAGCTGACAGGTGCTTTCTACTCTACTTACCCCCGTCCCTTTCCATCCGACATCACTGCTCAGCTTCAGCTCAAAGTTGCCCTTTTTAGCCCCGTCAAATGGAACTTGCCAATCAGTCATTTCGTGTTTCAGCAGCATTTATGGTTTTTGACCAAAGTGCATGACTGTGACTGATTCTGGGCCCGGTGAATAATTGAACTGATTAATGAGGAAAGCTGTGAGAAGAAAACGCAAGATGGGGAATTTTGTGAGCTACTGACGTGGAAAACGCTAAATTTGTTTCAGTCGGGTGTACAGAGTGTATATGTGTGTGTATGTGTAACTTCAAGAGTGGGTGGCCACCGAATTGGCACATCTCTCCTGTTCGTTATTTTAGGGATTTCAAAATGACGCACATTGACATTAACAGATATGTCTATCAAACCTAAAAAATCTTTCTTCTCTTACTCTATCTCTGCTATCCACTGGACCCTTTACTTTATCCCACTGGGTCAACCCCCCCTTGTCTGGACACACACATACAACCACATGCACACACACACACACACACACACACACACACACATACTCATATCACCCCCAGGGACCCGGCTCTCAGACAGGAGTCACAAGGTTGAGTTGGTCATTATGGAGGTCCTTGACTGAGGATCAACACAAACTCACAATCCCAAACATTGGCCTCCTACATCCCCCAGTGAATGATACAAGGAAACAAAACATATGTGTGTGTGGGGGGGTGGAGTGTGTGTGTGTGTGGGGGGGGGGGGGTGTAGCTGCCCTGTCAAATCAAATACGACCATCATGTTGTTCTAATTGCTAACTACATTATAACTCCAATAAACAAGAGGTAATTTCCTCCAGACTCCATCATGCTGTTATCTATACTGTCTGAACTTCCTTGTGCGTTTGTCAGTGATTCATTATGACTGAATACCAGACCAGAAGAAGCTTTAAAAAGATGGAGCCTCACCGCATTTTAGAGCCATTTTAAATCTTATTTCCCTGCTTCCTGGGCAAAGATCTGAAAGAGAGAGAGAGAGAGAGAGAGAGAGAGAGAGAGAGAGAGAGAAAGATTTCTCCTCCACTCTGTCGAGCCCCTGAATTATTAGGGGCATCAATATCTTTAGCATATTGCCAAGGGCTTCCAGACAGTATCTGCTTTCATTATTAGTGTCAGCTCAATTATAGCTCACACCCAACTGTTTCTCAACATCTAATAGCATCAATCGACAGGGACGGTTGACGAGCCAGCACACACACACACACACACACACACACACACACACACACACACACACATTCACACGCTTTAACTTGGCGTGTGCGCGTGCGTTCACACCTCCCTTCCGTCTTTTCGTGCATTCTGTTGCGTTCTGTCATCTCGCTAATGCACACGGCTGAGAGGAAGCACAGGGCTCATAATGGAGGCCGTGTTCTTAGTGGCGATGAGCAGCTGATGCAGCCTGGCCCATTTTCATCAAATATTAATGGCATGGAAAAATACACGCGGACTGAGGGGGCTCTCGTCCACACACATAGCCAAACTGGAGAGAGAGAGAGAGAGAGAGAGAGAGGCTGGGGGGAAAAGAGCAATGAGCAGAAAGTGCAGCGAGTGTGTTTAGAAGTACTGTCTGATGGCCATAATTAGGGCCGCGCCAATTAAAAATTCAAAAGCCCCAGTTTATTTGAGCGCATGAATCTTCCACTCACTGCAGCATTTATTTCCCCCCTTTACAAAGCATTTTATTTTACATCGTCAATTGAAGTGGGCTTCTTCTCCCCTCTGCTCTCCTTCCTCTTGTCTCCTGCTTTCGATTTCTTGCTCCAATCAGAGGTCTTTTAAAACAAAGGAGGGGGGGGGGGGAACGGCTCATTTATTTCTGGAAACTCTTGCCAGGTTATGCAAACAATCAGCAGCCATTAAAGGGAAACTTTACATGATAGAGAGACGCAATTAATGAACTGTATATAACAGGTGATAATGGTCACTGCTCAGAGGAGGAATGCACTTGATTTTGCCCACACGTGCTAATTTTTAATCCTGAAACTACCCCCCTCCCCCCAAAAAAAGAATGAAATGTATCCCCAAAACAACTTTTTCCATGAAGCCTTACTGGCTGAAACCCAGATTATTCATGCTAACGTCCTTAGTTCTTTTCACTTTGAGCACACAACAGTCGCTGGCAGCACTCAGAACAACCTCTTGGCTCCGAACAAAGCAGATCAAATGTAAGATTTCTGGTCTGTGCTTTGTTTGATTGTACAAACAACCGCTTTACCTTTTTTGTGTCAGCATCACAAGGAGAAATAAGCGATGAAAAGAAGTGTAAGAAAAAGGAAAAAAGCCACGCTTTGGGGAAACACTGTCTTCCTTCCTTTTTCTGCTTCGCTCGCTTATTTGCTCCCTCTGCCCTCGTTTTTTTCCTCTCTCTCACCCTCCTTTTTGAAGTCTTTCTGTATCATCTCTTATTTTCTTTCACCCATTTCCCCCTTTTTTTTCTCTCTCTCTTCATAATTCTTCCACCTAACCTTTCTCCGTTTGTCGCACACACACTCACAAACATGACGCACATTTGAGCAGCCTCACTCCCCCTTTTGAATAACACCTCTTTTATTAGTTTGGGTCTTTTCTCTCTCGCCCGCTTTAAACAGAGAGGGGAGATGGGATTCTAAAGAGCTGCCAGGGGCTCAGTTTGCACAGCGCTTTGATGTCATTGAGATGCTGGAAGAGCAAACACACACACACACACTCACACACACACACACACACACTCACTAGACACCTTCTCATAACCAGACAGTGTGTACCCCCGCATACACTAAAGATGCGCTTTTGGCTGCACATGGATGTTCATGCCTCTACTTGCTTTTCTCGGTTTCTGTCTGCTTGTTTTCCTGTTTTTCTGACCAATGACAACTTCTTCATGTTTCTCCACTTTTCATGACGGAGGTGTTGTTTTTGACTATTGAAAGAGAAGCCTGTGACCCCACTGACACCCAAAGAAATGTAGTTGTCTTCGCCACTATTTTTGGATAGTCCAGAAGAGAGTAAATTGGCATATCTGTGCTCTGATTCTCCTCTCTTATCCTGATAGGTTAAGGGTATTCTATTTATCCTTCACCGTCAAAAGCCTCGGCAAATGGGGGGAATAATCAGAAGAAGGGGCCATGTCTTCATTATGTCTAAATGAGGCTCGGAGATTTGGACAAACACGACCCGAGCGCATCCAGCACTTCATATTCATGACCCTATTAAAAGTGGTCTGGAGTCATTTTCTGAGCAAATTTGATCAGATCCACCCATGGCTTCGGAGCTGATAAGTGTTATTTGAACTTGGACAAAATGAAAGAGATTGCTGAAATTAGCACGTATGGTAATGTGCTCAAAATGACAGACACACAGTGATTTAATGTCAAATCTAGCAGGCCCGGAGAAAGGGCTGTTCTTTTACTTTTAGTGTTATATAACTCAGAGTGTCCGTCTAATTCCTCTCTAAGTACCAGTGTGAGGAGCAGATCTTCGTTTTGTGTGTCGTGTGTGTGTGTGTGTGTGTGTGTGTGTGTGTGTGTCTGTGTGTGTGTGTGTGTGTGTGTGTGTGTGGGAACGGGTCGCAGTGCCTCCAACCAACCTTGACTAACAAGCATATGTTAATTATGGAGAAGATCACAGGCGGGTCATCTAGCACTCTGCCACTAAAAAGGAGGAAGATGCATTACTGGAGGGCATATCCAGGGCTGGGAACGGGTATCACACCATCCTACTCCACCACCTCCCTCTCTCTCTCTCTCTCTCTCTCTCTCTCCTCCTTTAACCCACCTCCCCCTTCATCCTCCTTTTAGTTTGTTATTCCTTAAAAAAGAAACATCTTCCCCCGCTTCAAAGTTTTAATTTTATTAATGACGTCAGCTTTCTCCCTCCACATTTCAAACAAAAGAATAAGAAGACATTTTCACTAAAATCGTTTTTTTTTTTGTTTGTTTTAGGAAATTTAACGACATCTTGCATTAGAGTACATTCACTTTTGTTTTAATTATCCCTTCCCAAACGTTGGTTCTCTATTTCTTTTTCTAATGAACCAGAGAAATGTCTTTTTCATTTCATGTGAACTTTAAGCTAACATCTTTGCTCTTCATTCTCAATCCTTAGCCTTTGCTAAAAAGGGAGCCAACTTATGGAATATACTTCCTACCGAACCGAGCACCAGAGTTGCCAACATTTTAAAATGAAATTGAAAGAATTCCTTAAAAACAACCAATCATGTAGTCATGTGTAAGTATTGTGTTAGTGAGAGGGGAGGGGGTCGGGGGGTGGAAGGTATGGGTATAGATGTATTTACTGTATATGTATGTGAGTGGGTAGATCAGCTTTTTCTGTAAGCATGTTCTCCAATATATTTTTATCATGTATTTTATATTGAAGGCCTTTTCAGGGACAGGCATTGGAAATGAGCATTAGCTATAAATGCTGTGGTGCAATGCATTGTAAAATTGTTGTTCAGTTCTACATGTATACTGCATCTGTCCCTGCCAAATAAACCAAAGAAAAATAAATCCCTAAACTTCCTATCGCGTTCTCCTCCCACGTGGTCAAATAGTGAAGCTTTTTCACAATCCTTTTGCTTGTCCTGCAGAATTGAACTTTATATATAGTGTTCGCTTCTGTTTTCTTCCTAACAGACAGTTTGTATCTCACAGCCTGATAAGTAAGGTTTAGAAAAAAAAATAACTTCATGTCAAAGTTTAGGAAATACATCATGGATTGGATTTTAATGTAACTGGACTCAGACTTTGTCTTACACAGGAATCACACTGCGATCTAATGGTTGAAAGTTTTGTGTAGTTTGCTCCATGACCTCCAATCAAAGCAAACTTTCTTGGTATTAAAACAACCTCAGTTAAATCTGTTACTCTGACAATCTCATAATATCGGCGAGTTAAGAGTTCATAATCACTATTTATAGACTTTGCATAAAGGTGAGAGCAGATTTTGGTTAAAAAAAAAAAAATGGCAACACAGAAACAGAAGTCTTGGCTTGAAGTTCTTATTCACTAAACGCTAACAGCGATGAAAAGTTGGCCGTCGCTTCTAGAGGCTATAATCTTAGATAAATAGAGGATTGTTTCCAAATTGAAGCGTTAGTTGGAAGCCTGGTGTGTCTCACCCTAAAAAGTACCTCGTTTATATCTGAGACACTGAAGGTCTGACAAAGAATTGGTTTCCCTCGACACGGGGATGAGACCAGGCTCGACTTACTCCTTTACTCCCGTCAAAACTGCTGCAGCCAATAAAGGTTACTGCTTAACTTGAAACTCTAAAAATAGGGTTCTTAATAAGCAGCTTTAAAAGGATAACATGCATCGCTGTGTTCGGTGTTAACATTAACTATTGAAATGATGTCCAAAACTTTGAAGCTGAAGCTAGTGAAATGAAACAAGCCACCAGCAAGCAGTAACCCTGAATCACTCCAACCACCAAGGGCCTCTTTTTTTGGGGTTTGTAAAACCATATCCCACCTCCCCTTGCACCTCAGAGCTCCTTCCTGCGTCCCCTGCTGCTCCTTCGCTCCCTCTCACACACACATACACCCCTCCACCCTGTGCCCCTACCTCCTATACACCCGCCCCCAGGCCTTGCCCCAGAGCACATTGATTCTGCTGTATACCTAATTACTGCTCATAATCTATTCATTTCACCACCACCAAAGAGGGCAGCAGCTGTCACACAACACACAGCACGGGGGGACTGAGGGAGGGATACTGGGGCTGGAGACCGTGACGAGGGTGAGGATTAATAACTTGAAGGGGAGACTGACGCAGCTTGATGGCAGCCCTGATAGCAGTCGCTTCATGTTTAACTTGTTTTGGTGGTTTGGCTGGTGGAGGTGTTGTTCTGTTGTATGGCAGACACACTCTGAGTCTTCTCTCGCTGAACATGTTTATGACACTGAGATTGTTGGGAATTAATATCACGGTGGATGGAAGAAAGATCCTGTGCTGCCACTGCTCATTAACCTTTGTGTTCTAGGTTGAAGCACCTGAGAATGTGCTTCAGTCATATGTGAAGTTCTTGGCTTTGTGTTTGATTATAAAGAAAGCAAAAAAAAATACATTTTAAGTTCATGGTCTGGTGTAACCCTACCAACTCATATTCACGTCTACAGTTGTTGACCAACCTAATGTATAGCTGTTTCTCTGAGTTGGTTTAATTTAGCATTTTTAAGCTGTTACTAACAACAGTGAACTTTTTCTGACAGTCAGTTGATCCTTTTTTTTTCTATATGTTAACATCATAGAAGTAAATAAAAAACAAAAAGGGCAAAAATAAGATACTAATCCGTAACTAGGTGGGGAGGTTGCAGGGGGTAAAAAATGAGGAGACGTGGGGCGCCGGTGGCCGAGTGGTTAGGGCGTGTGCCCCCTGTACAGAGGCAGAGGCCCCCTGTCCTCAAAGTGTGCAGCCCAGGTTCAAATCCGACCTGTGGCTCCTTTTCCACATACCATTCCCCATTCTCTCTATCCCTGAATTCTCACTCTATCCACTGTCCTATCTCTACATGAACGGCATAAAACACCAAAATAAATCTTAAGAGAAAAAAAAAATTGAGTACACATTATACCTGCAAATATTTCTAACACAGCTACTGATGGTGACATCACTGATAGACAGCATGTAGGTCCAACAAGTGTACAAGTTATCAATTCCCCACAGACAGTTAAAGTAAGTGTAAGCAGTTTAACCTTGGACACAACAGGTTCAAGCCACTTCCCTGGAGGTTTATAAGTGATATTCTGGGAATTACTTTTGGAGGAAGAAAGGGAAACCTGTTTGTGAAAAATAACAATAATTTTTTTTATCCGACTAAAACCTCACTTTTAAAAGTTTGTGTGTCAGCGTGTAGCAACTGATAAAGTTTCAAATGGAACAGCGAGAACGAGGATGTTAAATGTTGTTGTTCTTTTTTTCACTCCTTGTTGCTTCCATCTGTTCAGGAGAGGACTTTTGTTTTACTACGCTGTCCAATAATACTCAGTTATTAAAAGAGTGTGCATGACTGCACCGCTGTTGCGTTCAATTTAAATTTCACTGCATTGTTCTCTCACTCTCTATTTTTCTAGCGAGCACATTTTCACTTTCATATGAAATATTTATGTGTGAAAAAATCTCCCTACAGGACCAAGATCTTCGCTGATTCAGATATTTTCTTTACTATTTGAGAGGTTTTAGTTGTGAAATAAGTCACGTGACTTTGAATCAGGTGTTTTCGACAGATGTTGCTGTGCAGTACCTGACATTGACTCCAGATGTTTGAACTATTCTCAGTATCTTATATCTGCTTCTTTATCACACATGTCACAGTGTGTAAAGACCTGTAAGACAGAGCGTGGGCTGACTGTAGAAGTCACCAGCCAACATACCCAGAGAAACACACCTCTCAGCCCTGCCCCCTTAGGGGTAATCAGCATCTGTTTGTTTAATCTGCTTAATCTGCTGGTGAGCTCCACTGGGCGTGCCTAATTAGCAAAATTAATTTGTTAAGACATTAGCGTGGTAAGAGACGGCCAAATGAAACTGCACCGTTTTATGCAAATGGGGGGCTGGCCGAGTTACCTCAATTAGACCCTTCTTTGATATCTGCCTCTTTTTCTCTCATTCTGTGTCCCCTTCTCCTTCCTCCCCTTTCATCTTTTCCTTTTTCCTCATTATCACTGTCAGAATGCACTTATCATGAGATACTGCTATTGTATGACAGCGAGGGGGAGGGACTGGGGGGGGGGCACAAGGCGCTGAAACTGCTAATCATAACAAAAAAATAAATAAAACAGGGGATTCTCTTTTTTTTTCAATTAAGGAGCTTCCACCTCCACTATCACTGCTATCATTACAGACAATGTGTGTGTGTGTGTGTGTGTGTGTGTGTGTGTGTGTGTGTGTGTGTGTGTGTGTGTGTGTGTGTGTGTGTGTGTGTGTGTGTGTGTGTGTGTGTGTGTGTGTGTGTGTGTGTGTGTCATGGCAGCAGCATTTCTTCCAGAGTGTGTTGTTGGGGTAATTAGTCTCCCGTACGCTGCACCCCTCACAAGCCTGTTTAAGGGTTAATGAGGCCCCAGCAGCTTCTCAGCATGGGTTTTGGGGTTGAAGGGGGGTTGTATGTGGGTTGGGGTTGGTTCAGGCCGGGCTTCAATAAGAAGCCACCCATAGGACCTCCCTTTGAAGTGTCAGAGGGTCCCCCTCTTGTTCCGGGTGGCTCTGGTTTCATTTGTCTGAGTGGCAGCATAAAATATAGATGAGCTGCCAGACGACAAAATCTACGCCCCTCTCTCTTAAAAAAAAAAAAACCTCAGACATTACTCCACCCTCACCCCTGACATTATTTACAGATTAACCAACGCCTCCTTGTCACCCGATAATGACCTCCCTTTCTCCTCCTAATCTGGTTTTGGAGAGCTGACAGTAAAATTAGACACGCTGAGCTTTATTTGTGATTTTTTTCAGCCTCACAGTAGCGATAAATGAACCCATTACCACCAGAGGATGAGTAAATTTAAGATTTTCTATAAGATAATGCAGCCACAGACAACATTTACAGTGTGTTAGTCTTGCCCTGAGGTTGGTTTTTTTGTAATGACTGGTAATGCTATAGAGGTGCGAGTGATACTGCAGCCTTGGGGACTTGTAGTGTTGGAGTCCATTGTGTCCCACACTGTATTTCATGTTTTCTGCTCCCAGTGGGATGTCCACTAGTCCATTTGAACAGCAGCCAGTCTCTGTCAGCTGCGTCCACTAAGGCTAACGGCCAAAGACGTCTGTGGTAAACTATACAACTAAAAACAAGAATTATTAACCAGCAAGTTCTATTTTTGCTGTAAGGATGTAGGACTAACCCAAACTCAAAACTCAAACCAGAAGAAGACTCAAATAGAAGAAAAGCAGACGTTTGTCTTGATTTGAGTCTGAATACACCATTTTCTATATTTAAGGGTTCTGATGGCATCACAGGTAACGGTTTATTTGGATCCCCATTAGTTGTCAACGTGGCAACACCTTGTCTTCATTAGGTCAATTTACAGTAAACTACCGTCAACAAATGCCTCAACTTTCACAGAAACATGATAATGCCTGTGCTAATAATAATATTAAAAAGTACATATTTGAATAGAAAAATTACATGAACTGGCCTTTTTTTGTGATCGTGTCATCAACAAGACATCTGTTATTACCTTTTTTAAAACTGTCTGTCTGATTCTTAAAGTATGACTGATGGCAGCGGAGTCCATTATGTTATGCCTCCAGCTTTCCCAGCTACAACTCTCAATCTCTTATTTTGCCCTTTTAGTTTTTAGTATTCATTTTTTAGCATCGGAATGTCACATTTCACTTTCTCAAATGCTGATGACAAGTAAAAATCAACCTTATCGAGATCAAAATGAAGTCAACAGGTCGACCAGTGCAGATAAAGTTCCAAATAGTGCTTTTCAGTTTGTAATATTGAGTTAAAAGTCTATTTAGCCGTACACCACATGTAATATGAAAGAACTTAAGTTTATATATGAATCTTTTCAAATTTCGTTTTAATGGATCATAACATATTTCATGTCCCAAACCGAATTGTGCAGCATGCTCAGCCAGAGTCCCTGGATGTTAATGTTTTTTGCTTGTCTTTATTCTCGAGGCCTGCATCCATCAAGAGAAAGTTAGAGCCGAGCATTAATACGTCCTCGTGATGACAAAATGCATTAGAGTCGGCAGGCAGCACATTTCATTACAGACTACAGGGACCTCTAATTTCATTCCGGTCCACTTTGTGGAAAACGACAAAATGTTATTACGTTCAGCGGGTGTATCCAACATTACACGGCCACTATTTACTTTCACTTTATTTGCTTAAGTAACACAGGGGGCGCCTGCAGGTAATTGGTTTAACGTCGAGAGAGTCTCGGTACAAGAAAAATCATCTTTTTCTCTTCTCATCTCCCGGGAACTTTGACACTGACTAACTTTAAATGGTTTCCAATGGAACAACTTCATTTCTTCTGCAGTCACTTTGTAAAACTTTCTCATCCCAATTATTATTATTTTTTTGTATTGTTGGAGGAGGCTATTAAAGACACGGGGAGATTACTTTGCCCTCTGTCTTACTTCACATGTTGGCTTCAAAAGTGGAAGTAGATAACGGAGTGGCCCGCCTGTCGATGGGGTCTGGTCTAATTACTGGAAGCATTCTTCATGTGAAACAGGAAAATGGTACTATACAAGATTAAAGACAGTATATGGATATTAGAAATTGAAATAGTCATGCCTGGGAACAGTGTTTTCTTTGTTCTGTGTAATTCATGACAGCTCTCAGGTAAATCTTATGAGGGATGTGTATGATGTTACGTAATTATTAAATAGGAATAATTGTAAATTCAATCCTCTGAGTTGCGTCTTTTCAGCGGCATGGGGAACAGGAATTAGCGGTGATATGGTCGGGTTATCTCTCTTTCACAAATGATCTGGAAATAGAGACAGACTGGGGCTACACTGAAGCCAATTGAGCAGCAATTACAAACACGATAACAATTTTCTCCCCTCACTTGAAGTTGGAGTAAGGTATAAGAGCTGACACGAGAGCTGAAGGGTGAGAATGATAAGGAGGCAGAGCAGGGGAGGGGAGGGGGGGGTTTAATCTGAAAATTATTATATCTGGACTAGTGACTCTTCAAGGTTTATCAGATTGCTTTTCCTAATCATCACACCCCAAGTGTGTTTGATCTCCATGATGAACAGATGATTAGTTTTTCATGAAACCGCTCAAGCAAAACGCTCTGACACGAGCTGTGGCTAGACGCTGTTGATTTAGCTGTTTGAGAGGCTGCAGACCCCCCCACCCCCCATTCTAACCACACACCAGCCTGAGCAGAAGCCCACAGGGGAGTAAGGAGGGGTCAGGAGGGGTCAAGTCTATGGGTAATGATATATCACCTGCCATATATTTAAGGTTTTGCTAATTCTCCTCTCAATTATGACCATTCCTTTGACCTGTTGGCCCTGGAAGCAATGAAGCGACACAATCAATTTGAGCAGGGGTTTACATTTTTTTTGGCAGAGATGACACCGACCGGATGCTGCAAATCACAGGCGGGGCCGCCCAGATGATCCCTCAGTGCTGATGCATGCATACATGATCATGTTGTTGTCTGTCTGAGATAGAGGACATTGGTCAAATTGAAATATTATTATAAATAAACATTTTGATTCCAATCTCGGAGAAAATGTGAATGAGTTACTGATCCAAAATGACACTTTAATATTAAAGGACAAGAAAAATTTATTTAGCATTTTCATTCTACACAGTCAAAGCCCCGCTATGAATAACGGCTCAATACAAATGTTCACTTCTAGATGGGGCTACCTCTTCTTTGTGTATTGACACAATTGAAATGAGTGTTCAGTGTTTCCTAAGGTAACAAGAATGTAGCGCTAAGCAGTGAACATAACACAGCCTATACTGTAGGTAAATTAACACCCAGGCATGGTGGGGTTCTTAAAATACACAAAGTTCAAACTAACTGTTCAGAAATCTCAAGAAACAGGGAATACATTTGTAGTTAGTGTATCAACAGAGATAATCCTGCAATGTTTTTAGATAAATGTTTAGTTTTTAAGAAGACACAAAAATATCACATATTGCCTAATTCTACCTTAGTTAACATAGTTTGGTGCTTTTTTCTCTCTTTTTGAAGACATAAATTTGAGTTTAAGACATTTGTGCATGCCATTCCCCATTCTTTCTACCTTATTTCTGATGCTACCCTCTGTCCTGTCTCTACAATAAAGGCACAAAAAGCCCCAAAAAATCTTAAAAAATGAAAACGTATCATTTTCACTTAGATAGTTTTTACTCTAAAACTGATCCATTCGATTGAATTTATGGGATTCTTTTCTTCTTGGCAGCCAGTGTATATCACTTGTATATGAATTTGATGTGACAGAACACCATTATAATTCAGTGAATCAGTGTTACATCACTACATATAAAAAAAAAACTTCCACATCCCACATCAAAGATTTCTAGTGGCAAATTTCCTTGAACATTTCAGAACAATTCTGTGTTGTTGTTTTTTCACATCTGTTTTGCAATAGTTGAGTGATAGAAAAGCATAGAAGCTCGCCTCGGATAGACCTGTAACCTCTGTATACGTTCAGCTCCAGCACTCAGCCTCTCTGCGTAATAGACTGACAGCACGTGTGAGCGGAGCGACGGGGATGAAAGAAGGTGAAATGGATTATTTAACCGACAGAGAGCCGGGAACTGCAGGGGGGTTCAGTTCTCCATCACTAACTTTGTTCTGCTTGGATAAAGTAGAGAGGAGACAGGAAGTGGTGTGCTCACCCCTTAACTCCAAACAGAGCGGTGTGGTGCAGGACACACAGCGGGCGGGGGCACAGTGAGGGCTGCATACCCTTCAGTTTGAGCATTTATTAACTTTCAAAACACAAAAGAGCAGCGTATAACTTAGTCCTCTGCTTAGTCACACAGTAGAAGTCTCACAGTGCATTTTAGGCCATTGTTGGGTCAAGTCTGGTTAGTTAGAGTTTAGTTTAGTTTCACTCTTCTTGTTTTCCTTTATCATTTGAAAAGTTAAATTTGAAACCTCTATTTTGAAAACATAACAACAAACATTTACCGGACATAAATCAATGATGGTTTTTCAAAGACAGAGTTATTCCAGGAAAGCATTTTGCAAATGTCTTACAATGACTCAGCAATGCAGTAAGCTTTTATTGCAGCCACCTTACTGTTCTTGCATAAACGATTTCATAGAACTTAGGAGCTCGTAAAAAGTGTAAGGTGGGTAGAGGGAGCTAAAAAGATCCTAGTCTATATTTTGGCTGAGCAGGGATGATCTTTTAAGTGTATCTAATCCTACATTAATATTCTATTTCAGCCTCTCTTTAAGCTTTATGGAGGCTGCCCTTGCTTGTTTCATTTGGTCATTGACCCTGGTTCATTGTAACTGTTTAGTTTGCAACTCCTGTTATTGATACTGGATCATGTACAATTTGATGTGTATGTTTTTTATTACTGTCCAGTAACAATATTAAGGTATAACCCCAAACATTTCTGGATTATAAACATCTAGGCTTGTGCTGTTGAGTTTAGACATGACATTATCTCAGATTTTTCAGACATGTTGTCAAATGTGGATTTCACTTGATCGCCTGTTTTCTGAGGAGAGGGGTGAAACACTAGAATACACATAACTGAGTCAGTAAACCTTTACCTTATGTTGGCTATCCCAACTTTTCCTGTCTCATTTCAAAAAAGAAATACCGGATCTCCACCATAAACACGATTAATGCACATGTTTAATCAGACATAGGCAGTTGTTGTTGCTCAACTATGAACGTTGTCTGTTTCTGCTGCACAAGAGGAAGTGATTTCTGATTTACACACTTCTAACTTCAAACACTTTGACTGACACATTCTGTCGTTTACTCTGCAATGTATTCACTGCAGAATGAAAAGAATGAAGTTTATACATGAGAGCATCCATGTTAGACAAGCTTGTTTTCAGATGGATTAAGTTTCTCATAGAAGTTATCACCACTTGGGTAAGATGGTCGAATAATAAAGGTTGTTTGACATTTATATTCTAACACAGCAGCCTGTCTTGTATTTTGGTTAGAGTCCATATCTGTTCATGGTCGTGTAGTTTATTTTTAGAAAGTGCTGGGTTCTGTTTAAGCAAACAATTAAAACAGGGAACAACATACTACCAGTGTTTGCTTTAGGTGCCTTTTCACGTCTGTGGTTCGATCTTGTTGTGTTGTTTCCTGCAGTATCTTGTTTAAATGTCTGAGTTATAGGTTTCTTGCACTTAAAAAAATGTTTCATAATTGTGGTCATACATTATTAGGATGCTCGATGTGTCACGGCTTCTCACAGAGTCATGTGGATGTCACACTAATTTGAAGTAAGTTTTAACAACACTACCAAGTTTTTTTATTTTTGTTGTGGCTTTGAAGTTATGACAGAAGACGTGTTCTGAAGGATTCTTTGACAAAAAGTAAGGTACAGAGTTTTCTTTGTGTTTCTAAAGGTGAGCAACTGTTGAGTTGCAATAGCTTGCATCATTTCAAACTCCTCAGAATACACAGTCTTTGTCAGAATCCAAATAACATCAGACTGGAATACATATAATGACACAGATCTGGATTTATTTTCACTCTGCTTCTGATGCTCTAACAGGTAGTTTTATTCTAATGACAGTTTATTTATCTAAATGTACGTGCTACTGTTTCAGCCCAACATTACTTCTTCAGAGACATCAAAATGATGCTTCATTTCTTTTTCATCACATCCAGGATAGATCTGTGTCTCTTGTCCTTGAATTTGCTGTCTTTTTTTTTTTTTTTTTAAGAAATCAATAACAGTCTGCAAGAAACAAATAGAATATGGTTTCCTTTAGGTTGTTTTTTTTAATGTAATGCCTCATATCCACATTTTTCAATCTATATTTTTTGTTTGTGTGAAATCCCCTCTGTTTGTGAGTCCGGAGGCCTTTCTCCTCATTGTTTTTATATGAACTCTACCAGGATGAGAAAAAAAAACTAACAAGCACATGTCAGTTCTCAGCCATCACTCTCCTGACAAGCCACTCTGGTGGACTTCTCCTCTTATCTTTCCTCTCCCTCACCTTGCAGTCATCTGAGAGAGCACATTTCATTGCGTCTGTATGTGTGTACATGCGTGAATGTGCACGTTTGTTTGTGCTGTGTGTGTGCGTGTGCGTGTGCGTGTGCATGCCTGCCCTGCATGCGCGTGCCTGTGTGTGTACGTGTGTGCTTACATGTGTCAGAAACTCGACATGATCTTGTCTCCGGTGAAGGCCTTGGATCACCCGGCCCTGCTCACTGCAGACCTGACAGTGCAGCTGAACTAATCAATATCGCTCTGCAGTCAAAGGTGGGTTCTGCCATGAGGCCGCGGGGGTGCACTAATTGATGGAAACTCACCGCCGGCTAGCTCCATGCCCTGCGGCGCTGGAAGACGGAAAGCTAGGGCCTTCCACTGGAATAGAAGGGGAAATAGAGGACAGGAGAGGCCGAGATCATAATCAGGACAGAGGACGCTGTTTAGTTTTTGTCATTTTTTTGTCTGTTTACATGTGGTGTGCTGTGTGATTTTACATACATGGGACATGATGCTTGTTAGGTGACATGTTTTATTCTTTGGCAGATTTTTTGGATGACTTTCTTGTCTTTTCTGAAGGACACGACCCTCAATATAACACTGACGGTTTGGTTTTTATTATATTGACTTTAACTTTTTTCTGTTCAGTGGATCATTTCAGTAGCTCACCTTGCTGTAAAATCCATTTGGCAAGAATAACCTCAGCTTGGTTTTTACATTTTTAGTTTTGGTTACTGACTCAGAATCAGCATTACTGTAGTGTACAGATACAAGGAATTTAACTATGTTTAAACATTGATCTTTATGTAGACCTACATGCAGAGAAACTGATATATGAGACATGAAAATACAATGAGACAAAAGGTGGATGGTGAGGAGTGCAATATACTAATCTAACTTGTGAAACACGTTCCTTTTTATACATTGCCTTCACATGATGGTAGTTCATTATCTTAGTCTTACGAATGTTAAGAGGATAAAGATTTAATAGCTATTATAAATGGACAGTAGTGGTAATCTTATACCTTGACGTTGTAGTTTAAGAAGGAACCTACTTTCTCTATATTCAGAATCATAACCAGTTTATAAGCGTAGTCTTCCGTGAACACCCCCAAAACTACCTTCTGATCTGGTGTTATGGTGTTGTTATAAGGCAGTCTTTCCTTTCTCGCTTCAATAGTGACTTTGTAACCACATGGGTGATAACATCAAGTATCAGATTTTTCAGTCACAAGGGGAAAAAACAAGAGCCTCCCATTTAAAAATAAAAAAAAGCTAATTTGAGAGAATGCCCACTGACTTGCCTCTTCTTAAGAATATACTGTTATGGTGCAGACTAAGCACGCCATGATAATTACCATCAATAATTAAGTGAGGGGAAATGGTAGAAAGAGCTGCAGCCAACGCTTGCTAAATGTGCCTGAGAGATGCTGAGATGGACAGTCTGGCTAGCTGGCTAATTTGGCTCCTTTTTATGTGGCACTGAAGATTATCTTTATGCTTCCACCCGCATGGCTCTGGCTCTTATGAAACCTTGGAAGAGCGTGCTTACTGTTTCCTGTCATTGCAATTCATCAATTGTTCGGTGGTGCGTATCGATCTCAAAGAGCATCACAACAACATAAAGTGAAATGCATGTCTCATCCTGTGGGGGGAATATAATAAACTCATTCATGAATATAAGAGCCTTTGACTTGCATCTTTAAAGGCCACTAATACAAAGCTATAATAATATCTTAATTGATATTATATCATTGTAGATTTGTGACTTGAAGTTTATGCTAATAATAAGAAAGTTGTGAACTAGTAGTATGATATAATTATTGTGAGTGTAGATTACATTCTTGTGATTGAAATTATGAAATATATTCTCTATTATTTTTTTAATTAAAAACATGTACTCAATACTTTGAAGTAAACCTTTTAGGATCAGGGGTATGTAAGGGTCTGTGACGGCATGGACCTCACCCTGAAACCTTAACGGCCACCCTATCAACCTATGATTGACCATCTGCCTAGTTAGAGGCGGGATATCAAATAAAACCAACTGATTCAGCTTATTTGTTAGCTAGCTAGTTAGTTAGATATTTAGTTAGCTAGCTAGTTAGTTAGCTATTTAGTTAGCTAGCTAGTTGGTTAGTTTGTTTGTTTGCTTTTTGGCATTTCAATATAGGGCATTTTCTATGTTGACTCCTTCAACTGTAACTTTTTTATTTTTCTAATAAAAAAAACACACTCAGAAATCATACAACTTTATAATACCTTCATGTTGAAAGTTAAAATAGATGAAATAGGACATCGAAATTGTTAATAAATGCTATGCAGACTTGTGTATGTTCACACAAACTCCAGGCCACCCCTGCAGTCAATGCCCCAGGTCGCCCCCACCCTGTCAAAAAAGTTTGTACACACCCCTGTTAAGGATTAAGGAAAAAGTTGCTCCTTTTCTCTTTGACTTCTCTGTTGTGTCGAGTGTTTATTATGCTGACGATTACCTTTCTGGAAGTCTTGAGACTGATATAACCTTAATGCAGCGCTAGCTGGAGGGCAGTTGTTGGCAAGAGCTGTTGCTTGAGTCTTTTGAGGAGGGAGCTTGTCTCTGAAATAAGTCCGAGATCTGTTGCAGTCCAATCATGCCCATGAATAATGTGATCAGCAGAAAGAAATGTCTAACTGTATTATAAAAACTGAAAAAGCCTGACAAACATGTTTAGCTGCAAAATGTGGAAACCTTTGAAACAATCTGGGTATTATGATTAAATATGAAGACCCTTTTATATTGTGTTATATCATTCCATACTTAATACCGATCATGTTTGCCAGACACATTATATTGATCTGGATGTGTTTTTCCTAACACACAAGCTGTAAAAAAAATCATGTTAGGCAGCAATCATTCAGCCTGTGTGTAAAGGGCTGGAGAATCTCTTAACAAGGAAGAAAGTTCAGAGTCAGTATTGACTGAAAACGATATGCAAACCCCCGGGAGTAAGGTGCACTTTCCAAAATGTAAATCAGGCATTCACTGAGACACATGGGCCTCTCCCTCCCCTGCTGCTCAGAAAGCTCAGCCATTCACCTTTAAACAGCAGAACAATAATCAATGCAGCATTATTAATGCTGAAATCATTCATGTGCACTCCTGTGTTTGCCTGCAGAGTGTAAAGCCACTGTAGCCATGTGGACGATACCTTTGAATGCTTTATATGGTAGGTCCATAGACTGACATGAGATCTATATTTATCCAGAAATAATGACAGGAGTTGTGTTTTCATCCACTAAAATCACCCAGAGACTTTATTGTAACACCTGATCATAAACTATTAACGCAGATCAAATCCTCCTGAGGACGTTGATATGTTTGATTTCTCTTCTTTTCTCTGCGTTATCTTCATCCCAATGGTCTTCAGGCATACCACAGTATTCCAGCCCAGAGAAAAGAATCGCATATGTATGCTTCAATCTTTAATAAGCCATGTTTCTCCACCGTGTTACACACCGGCCCTCGCCTCATCCCTCAAAGACCCATGGTGTGAATTTTTTAACAAACCCTGTCTCTGTTTCTTGTTCTTCAGACGTCTCAATACACAGAGGCCGATTCCTTTTCTCAGAGTGCAGCCCTGCGTATTTATCGGACATTAGAAGAGAGAGCAGAGGAGGAATGAAAGGACTGAGCGCTCTCCTTCATTACAGGGGCCAGGTATAAATCAAACTAATTATGGAGCCGCTACAGTATCGAGCCCACAGAGAGGAAATGAAATGATCGGAGGCAGGTCGCAGCTCAACACCGAGCGAGTTAATGAAAATATTAATTACCTGATGATATACTGGGAACCTGGCCTCCACCCCTCCCCCCCCCCCCCCCCTCCCCTCCCCCTCCTCTGCTCCCTCCTCTTCTTCTTCTCTGCTCCCCCTACCACAGAGAGCATTTGTTTTAATTGAGTAATAATAAGACTGTTACATTTGGCTGAGTCACTTGATTTGAATGGGTAATTGACCAATAAAGGCCCATCATGATAGCCAATTATAAAGACAATGTAGTGCTAATTAGTTAGCAACTCTTGACTGACTTGTTAACACTGAGAACATTACACCACGGTGCAGATGGTTATTTTAAAAGTCGTAAAACTAAAGTGAGTTTCCTGAGTCAGTTTGACAGATAGTAAATCAGTTTCTCTTTTTCTCTTTCAAGCACAAGCACACACACACACACACACACACACACACACACAACATTATGGTGTAGTTAGCTGTTAATATCAGATTTTGGCCCCCTGATTGATTTTCCTCTGTGTTTTCATTCTAAATTATTCAGTAGTACACTTTATCTCCTCACCTTCCCCTCTCACAGGGCTGCTCCCCGCCCCCCCTTGCCATACCGTTTGTCACATTGGTCAATAAGTGGGTGAAATTTGGAATCCTGACGATGCTGAACAGGGTGACTTGTAAGGGAAGAAGTGCAGGTGGGGGGACCCAGACAGATAATGTTGCACAACAGTCAATCAGGGTAATTAGAGGAGGTATCAACAGTAGTCTGGTCTGCTGAGGTTTGAGGTAAAGGAAGTGATGAAGTTCACGCTACCCTGAAGGTATGCTGAATTTAGTTTTTTGTCTTGAATGAGTGAGATTATCTCTCGAGTTGTGCTGAGGACTTTTGAACATGTCAATTTGTATCTAATTGAAATGCAAAGAAAAGCCCTTTATTTGCAATGAACCATTCCCTAAAAAAAAAAAGAAAATAGGTGCGGGACGAAATATCAATGCAGCAATATGCTGTCGCTCTGACTCATGTGACACAATTATTGTATCACTGGTGTAAAATATTGATATTTTAGTTAAAAAATGTTGACTTCATGACTTCTCACGATGGTGCTTATGACATGAATGAGGTTAACATGATGATAATTGGCCAAGAAGAATTTGACAGTCAGTGGGACAGTCAGTTTGTCAGTGGGATAAAAGAAGACGAAGAAGAGGAAGACAGCAGGATGATGTTGGACAGTGTAGAAGTTAAGAGATAAAGCGTGAAAAAAGCTGAAACTGACACTAAATGCAGGGAATAAATACACAAAGGTTACACCTCCAAATGATGGGTTTTTTTTGGCCAATCCAGGGTGCAAAACCTCTTAATATTCACTTTATGCTAGTTTCATTAGTGTGACACTGAAAACAGGATTGATGCTTATAGAGCAGATTTTTAGCATTTTTGCTTAAACATGTCACAGTCACCAACTATCAGAACTACAAAAAAGGGTGGAAAAAAGAAGCCTGAACCGAACTTTGGCCATTTTTGGTTAAGAGGCATCAAAATTGAGGGTCAGGCAATTAACAAACCATCTTAGATGTTGCTGATTTATTATATATACTTTTATGTGTAAGATAGTTTCTTCCACTTTCTAAGGTAGAAGTTTGAAGGACAAAATAAAGATTTAGATTTTTAATTATCCAAGATATTTATGACCAATTTATTTTTTAAGTCGCCAAGTAATTACTAAAGTGACAAAATAACCTACTCTTGCACAGATGCATCAATGTGACCTGTGGCTCATAAATCACATAATGAATGCTCTCAATTTATCTTGCCCAACGGTGGACGTATTCTGTCTGCTGTCTTAGTGTCTCACAGGAAGTCGTCGGATTAATTTTACATAGTTCCTACCCGTCCTGCATTTGGAGTGACAGGCTAATCAGTACTTTGTCAAAGTGGACTCCAGCTGCACCTGTCAAGGCTAACAGTCTTCAGCAGAGGCGATGAGGTCCCCCGAGTAATAAAACGAGGAGCTGATTTCATACGGTGACCTGTGAGGTGTGGAGTCAGGACGCTGAAGACACAACAATCAATGTCAGAACATGTGCTATTGATGGAAGGTGTCAGAAATGGCTGCAACTTACATAGGTTCCTGCAAGCACTCGCCTGGTGTCTCTTGGGCGTGATCGTGATTAATAAGTGAGTGAGTGTTTTGTGTGGTGTGACAATCTGTTGGCTGTAGTAGAATCTGTCCTGGTGAGTGTGACGTCACAAGGCTTTTTTTTTACATGCCCTTGAGAAGAAGATCAAACTTTTTCCTGATTGTTTTAGCATTACATTTTTAATTTCTTCTAAAGGCTGCCCAATGTATTCTCTTTGGGTGCAGAACTTGTGTTTATGTGTGTTGTCTGGTTGATGGGTGACGCTCTGGCTGAGGTTGCTGATCTAACAACTGTGTCGACTGAGTCGGATATTCCAGTAAGAAGATCTAGAGGATGATATTCCAGTCAGAGTAACAAGAGGCTAATAAGATCACAGAGAGATGATCAATGGGAAGTAAGCTGAGCTCTCTTTTTGTGTCCCTCCTCCTCTCTCTCTCTCTCGCTCTCTCTCTCTCTCTCTCCCTTGCTCAGACACTTGTTTCCTCTCACTGTTGAATGCTGTCTGATATTTACCAAATATTTGACTAACATCAGTGAGCTGGAAGAGACTCTTACAAGGGGACATTTGATTTCATTGTTTATGCTGTATCTCAAAGGATTGCATTGTTTTATTACATTTAAACTCAAATTCTTCATAACATCTGTTATTAAAATCCTAAAGCAGTTTATATGTATATATATTACCTATACTAATACTAGTTTTAGTTAAATTGAACTCTGTTTATCTGCCTATTATGTTGCAGCATAATGTTTCATCTGTGTGCTCCGAACAGGAGGGAGAAAGAAAACTGTGACATTTTACATCCTGTCATGGGAGCAAATTGCCATCAATCATCCAATTAGACTTGTGTTGTCTTGCCAAATGAGCCGTGGGACTTTAAAGTTTCACAGCCCAGTGGAGTTTACATCTGCAGAGGGAGGGGGAGCAGGGGAGAGACAGATACATATTCTAGCAGTGTAACTGCTTTTGTACGACTACTTGAATTGTCACTGACTTTCAAGGGGATAACTATTCAGCCTGTGTGTGTGTGTGTGTGTGTGTGTGTGTGTGTGTGTGTGTGTGTGTGTGTGTGTGTGTGTGTGTGTGTGTGTGTGTGTGTGTGTGTGTGTGTGTGTGTGTGTGTGTGTGTGTGTGTGTGTGTGTGTGTGTGTGAGAAGGAGAGAAAAGAGAGACTGCATCAACATTTGTTCCCCTGCATGCTTCTCAGGCCGAGTTCAGCAAATGAGTTGAACCAACCTTCCTGGGCACTGTTTCCTCTCCACTCCAGCAACTCATGTAATATTTAACGTGCCTCACAGTAACCCCCCTCTCTCTCTCTCTGTCTCTCTATCTCTCTCTCTCTCTCTCTCTACCCCCTCTCTCTCTCTCTCTCTCTCTCTCTCTCACAGTTTTCTTTTTACCCATTCAGGCTGATGGTCACAGAATAAAATGAAAACGTTAATGTCCTCTTAAACCCAGCTAGATTATCTCTGCAGCCCCCCCCCCTCCCACACACACACACACACACACACACACACACACACACACATAGCCTACACACACCCTCTTGGTGAACTTCTGCTATATTATTTCGTGGGGGATTTCGGTCCCATTTCGTTGTCTTCATGCAGGCTGCGTGTGTAGAGGTAGCCGGATACAAATTTGACACTTGGCCGATCGGCAGCTGCCGGCTGTTTAATCAACACTGATGAATATTTGATGGCGTGGCGGCGGGCAAACGGTGGCCGACACTTTCCTCATTATCGAAGTCCATGTGTACAGAGATAGATATTCAATATCAACCGATAGGGAACTGGCCTCCTTCTCAGCCGCCACTGCTCCTGAACGAAAAACTACATGTTAGCCTATTTATGAGGTTTCATCCAGTGGGGAAATAATATGCCTATAGGCATCCAGTGAGAAGAGCAATAACAGAGAATATGACGCGAATGTAGAAGTTACGTTTAGTTTTAGGCATATTCAAACAATGAGGTATGCCTTACTGAGACCAGGTTGTGAACATTGTGAACATGGTGTGATAAATGATTTTGAAGTACGAACTTCAATAGGCTAACGTAATAAATCAAAGAAATATCAAATGATTTTCACGTCTTAAGGATTTCTCTTTCTAGCAGCCTAACGCCATTGTCTCTAAAGATAAACAAAGATCTTCATATATTTTTCCAAATAAACACATCAATTTCTGACTTTTTTCCCTTTTTTGAGGGGGGGGGGGGGGGGGGGTGTCATAGTCAATACGACCATCAAGAGAGGAAAGCCTTTCAAGTGTTCTCCAGAATCGTAGATTGGAGGAGTTTGGTTTTCAGGACCAAGGTCAGCAACCGGGAACAGCAGCAGACCGACTGCAGTCTTGCTCTCTTGTATTTCTTTGTAGACTAGACCTACGACATGATTGTATCAGTCAAATAGGCCTACGTGACAAACTAGATGTGCTTCACATAAAAGAAGTATAATTCAGTCTGTCAACTGTGAGGTTCATTGGAGGTGCGAACGATTTGTTGCTCAACATAAGTGATATCAAAAACACGCGATGACAGCTAAGAAGTCAACCCTTTCTCTTATGTTTCTCTTTTGCTGTTCAATTTTGAGCATTAAAAAAGACAGCCTATTTTTGCTTTGTAAAAAGAAATCAGCTGATGGGAGAGGAAACACTGAACGACCAACCTAAGGAAATGGTTGTTTCAAAGCTGTAACAGGTTTATAATGACAAGGTGGTAAAACGTAGGCCTATACACAAAATTGCAAGTGGCAGAGCACTGCACACGTTAGCCCTCAATGGGGCTATCGAAATTGTGAATAGCTGCGTTTGCTTGAATTTTACACTCTGCGAATCTCCTTATAGTGTGTTTCCATGCCTCTTATTTCCGGTCGCGTGGCCCTCTCCTTAACGCTCGCCTCCTGTCTGTAGCACGTGCAATGCACGGGTAATGACGACAGGGGAAATGGGTTCAATATAGAGGTTCAAAGAGCACTCTGCCTCGGGTCATGACGGCTCTTGGGAGGCACGACTTGAGAAATAAATGACATTTAGGTCGTGAGACAGATTTAGCATGAAGTGACATTTAGATGGCAATACGCTTTTTTTATTTTATTTTTCAAATCAGGTGACACATCTTGAGACGAAGCAGCAGTGACATGGATGGGTGTTAGGATGTTTTAGTGCTGCACTTTATCAGTATGGATGTTTAACGTTTGAGCCACACTGTTAATAATTCAGACTTTGTATATGTATTTATATCCATAGTTTCCACTGAATGTGAAATGTGAAAGAAAGATTAAATTAAGTAGCCAACCCCTCAACTTAAATGGAAAAGGTAGGAATGTGAATTTTTCAGTATGAGGTATCTCATACAGTTTATATGAATGTCGGTTTAAGTTAAAAAATAAAAATAAAATAAAAACATTACAGGTTTTTGCTCAGTTCATATAAAGGATGATCATTAAATCCTTTAGATGCATTTAATGTTATACTTAAAAGAAGTACATGTTTAGGTAAATCATTGTGATCAATATGTAGCTGCAAAGCAGCAGTGTGGTGGCATTCAGGCTTTGTTAAACCCTCACATTTGTATTTGTTTAAAAGCAGTTTCAGGCTAACTTGGAGTAAATTCTCAGGGATTATTAGACTGCAGTAACCTGACAGTAAGATTTTCATTCTGTGCTATAAACTGGACTGCAAACAAAAGAGACTTTGAAAACCTGCAACAGATGGGGAACTTGGAAAGTTGTAGGGGAGTGAATGAACAGCTTTATGGAGCGCTTTGATTTCACAACTTTAAGTGGCACTACTGGACAGTTTTAATGAAATGCTATAAAACACCAAATTGTCAATTTGGCTTTCGACAGACTTCAGCAGTTAACAACTAATTTGTATGCAAAAGCGCTTTAATTAAAGGCACTCTCATTTTATTTGTTTCCGAATCCAAAGTATATGGCCCAGTCCAAGCTGCTCTTTTGGATTTAAACTTCCTCAATCATGTCTGTCTAATAAAGAGTAAGCTGGTCAAAGTACTTGTGATATCACAATAAAGTCATCACTTTTGAAGTGGGTTTAAGCTACATTTTAAGTAAAATCATGGCAAATCAAATCATAGCTATCTGTGTTTTTATAAAGGAAGTATTTTAATCTTTGAATGAAATCTCTTATAATGAAAGGAATCATTTCCTCCTCCATTTGTCCTCTAGAAAAACTTTTTGGAGTCTTTCTTCTCTATGTTTTGTAAACAAATGCCACAATAAGAAGCTGTGTGCTGGCAGACTTTGATCTGTTTGTTATGTGTGTGTCCTCAATACAAATATGAATCTAAATTGTGCTTTTTGATATGCAGGCTACCAGGCATATTCCTGCATACCCATTTCTCATCTGTCAGTAGCTACATGACAAGAGGTCAGCCCCCCAAGATCAAATATTTTTCTTACTAAATGACGGATTTATTAGACAAATAAGTTGTTCGTCTGACTCTGAACCCTCTGTGATTGAAATATACCCCTGTGTCAACAGCATCGCCTCTCAAACCGGGTCCCGGGCGATGGAGGGCTGCCACTGCGGATTACTGAGCAAATATGAGTGGGAAATGAGTGCAGATCTGGGGGATCTGCCCATCCACATCCCCGGTTTGACATTTCCGTCCAAAGGCCATCTCTGCGTTTTGTTAGATCAACGGAGCTCTCGATGGGGGTTCTTATTTTTTTTGTTTTAAGATACCCCAGACGAAGAAAAGTGTCTAAAACAAGGACTTGAGCTATTTTAAAAAAAACTCTGTGTAGGCATTGTATTTTTCCGCTTTTTCTTTTTGCTTTAGCTCGTAGTGTTGTAATTATAATGATCTAATCTATCTTAACCTGGGCGCCTAACAGCTGCGATTAGGGTAGGCCCACTCCCTTCCGCTCTGAGCCATAGTAAAAAGTCGCGCGCTCGTAAATCTAAAGCGCCTGCGTTACCATAACGTGTGCTGAAATCATTATTTGGCGACGTGGTGTCAGAGACTCTCTCATCTCGTCTGTCAGGAATCCAATTTCCTTTTATTTACATCCCCAGTGCAGATTAATTACTCCCCCGATTTAGTAGCCTGAAGGAATTAAGTTATGAGATCCTTTGGCTCCATGATTAATCCATTGCGGCCTATGCAGAGGATGCAGAAGAGGATGTGAGGAAAAGATACAATCATAATATATAATAATAATAATAATAATAATAATAACAATCATAATAATAATAACCAATTTGGAAGTTAAGGTCGTTTTATGCTCAGACTGCATCATGGGATGAGATGTGAAGAGAGAGAGAGGGGGGGGGGGGGGTATGGGGTTTGTGTAAGGGGTACATCCAAATTATCTACACATGAATATATGACAGAGGGCCCCGGTAAAAAAAAAAAAAAAAACGGATACCGATCAGTCCCAGTATTGAACCAGCTTTGGGGGTTATGATATCGTCGAAGTTCCTGATGATATATCCCCCTGATTAATAGAGGGCTCTGTCGTAACGGCCTGACATATGGTAGGCGAGGCAGCTGGGGACGGCACCTCCGGCATCCCCTACAGCCATTAACATATTAGAGGCTATTGTGCAGGCAGACAGTCCGACTTCATCCACAGCCCCTGTGCACAGACACAGCACCCCAGAGCTGTTTGATATAGGCTTTCAATAATGCATTACTCTTCAATCCGCCAGCAGAGCTGTTCGTGGTGCTGAAATTATTGCCATGTGGCGCGTGTGGTGCTGCGCGTGCAGTGTAGTTTGCGCCAGCGGTGTTGTGTTACTGTCTGTTGGTTGGAAAGGAAACTTTGAACTCACAAGATAAAAAAAAAACATAGATAGATAGATAGATAGGCTTTGAACATTCATTAACCTGCTACTTTATTCTGAACAATTTAACTTCGGGAACTCGTAAACACTTTAAGAAGTCAGAATTACTTTAAAATATTTGATGTAAACGAACATCAACATAGCAATTTCACCACATCAGTGTTAAGTTTTTTTAATACTTTTTTTCAGTTGAAAGTGGGAAACGACAAAATACTAAAGCCTAAAACATATCTTTGAAGTATTAGGATTTTAATTAAAATGGTACATGTGTTTCTTTGAAGCCAATTCCCCCAAAAAATCCAGGTTTTTCATACTTCACCTTTTATGATAAAATCACATACGTTCGGTATATTAATATTATTATGAAAACTTTAAAGGTAAAGCCAGACTATTCACACCCACTAAATAAATACATATATATACAAATACTCATGATAAAAATACTCTAGGATCAAAACATGTTTATGTAGCTCTATTTTAAACACCAGAAAAATGACTGACTTAAATCTTAAAATAGAGAAAAAAAAGTTTTACTCACGTGCGGTGTTCTCCTGACCGTGTAGCCAAAAGCTAAAGAAAAGCAATAAGGAGGAGCTTTCTCTGCTGTTTAACAGCTGCTTCCTCCATCCGCCTGCTCCCCCTCATACCCCCGGTAGCTGTCTGAAAATATTGCATTTTATATCAGCAAAACGCGATTAATATTGCATAACGTGGGTTTAAAATTCGTTGTTTTTTTTTTTATAAATGCAGCGAGGATACGAGAGGACCACCAAAAATGTGGAAGTAGCCTATAGTTAAGAAGGAATGTAGGGGTTTGTGGGTAGGGGTCACGTAGTGGTCATTTTGATCACATAAATGAACTTTTGCTCTCTTATTTAATTATTTATTTTAACCCTCCCCCTCTCACTCGTTCTGATGTCAGGGGGAGTCACTTTAATGTTGCTGTTGAGTTATTCTGACTCTGTTGTGAAACTTCATGAAATGTTGATTGTTAGGCCTGCTAGAACAAGGAAAAGACGACAAGACGACTTTAACACTATTATTTTTCTAATTTAGGCCAGTATTTCTGCAAATATTCAAATATATGGTCAACTTAAAATCGTACAAAAATGAAAAAACCCAAAGCAATAAGACATGCATTTAGATAATTATAGTCCTAGTCGTATTACCCCATGCTAATTTTAAAACAGGCTTTATAGCTTTATTTGAAATTATTATTAGTATTATTATTATTAATATTATTAGGCCTGCATATTGGAGTTTTCTTCATCAATATTTAATTAAGCCAAATGCTATATTAAGTGAAAACACATCAGATAATCAAATGATAATAATAATATTAATAAAAAAAAGGCCATAAGTATTTTCCCCTGTTAATTTTGTATTCGATATGCTTCTGGATTTAATTCTCCTTGGTTTTAATCATTTCTAACACTAACATTGAAGACTTCAAAGCATTATTATGATCGATGAACCTTTTAAACCAGCGGTCCAAACGAAAAAGAAACCTAGATACATTTTTAAATCTTTCAAAAAGTGAAAACTTGATGTGTTACCGACTTGTGGTCATAATTAAAACCATTAAAACCATTGCAGCAACATTAACATTGAAACCTTGATGTTAGTGTTCAGTGCAGGGCCCAGTCACAAGCAGAAAAGCATATTTTTCTTTCTTCAGTTTATTAGAAGATTGCTGGAACACACCTCCCTGTTGGATTTGGCTTACAGGATGAAGAGTACCAATGAAAGTAAGAGGACAACAGAGGAGAACTTGTGACAGAGAGAAGGACACAGTAGGACATTTTCCATGATGCACATGTCGCCGCAGTTTTTGTAAACATACTTGTGCACAAAGTAAAAAGGTTACTTACACAACGTTTCCGTAACAATTGACACGACAAACAACGTGGTGATCTCAATGTGAAAAACAGGCATTTAACAGTGACTTACACCATCCACAAAATAAGGTCTGATCAGCAGACAGCTCAACTGTACGCAGTGATTCTTTTTCCAAATGCATAGAGTGTTTGCACTGCAAACTGGAACACATTATTTTCACTGCGATCTCTCACTTATGAAGCTGAAAAAGGCTCTCGTGCTCTCTGGATCTATTTGAAACTTTTCCTCGTGATGCAAATTTAGACCCAATAAAATAATTTCCAAAACACAGGAGCTCACCTTCTGATAAGTGACAAAGTGATGTCTGTATATACAAAACCATTTCAACTATAAACCTAAAGGGTCTTTTGTGCAAATTTAAAATAAATATATCTCTGTGACAGCCTTCAGAGGCTAACTTACTGCCCGTGAATTAGGATTTCATGCAGGCCTACTTTCTTTTTTCTTTAGCCATTAAACGTTTGCAACCAAATTTGAATTCATAGCAGCCTCCAAATGAGAATAAATAAACAGATGAATAAATGAACAGATTCATGAATTATTCTATACCAACAAGTTAACGACAAAAATCAAACCAGAAACACAGTTCAACAATCAATGAGGTAATTCGTAAATGGCTATACTTCAAATAATAGGCCTATTCGGAGAAAATAACTCGCTATAATATTAAGCATATTACCTCTTTTTTTCCCATGTGTTAAAAGGCAATGTCGACGTCGCTAAAACTTTTTTTCCCTCGAAACAACTGAGCGAAATTGTGTGTAATCTGTTATTTGCATACTTCACATTCACCGATAACGTGAAAATAAACAAGATATATGAAGCCTCAGAAAATGGGTAATCTAAAGCCCATTGTGCACCAACGAGTAAAAGCGCTGGAGACAAAAGACTGAAAATGGTGTCTTAGTGTCCCTTGGTCCCCAAATTCAGTCCCACAACTTTAAAAAAAAAAAAAAAAAAATCTTTTTCCATCAGTGAGCAGCGGAAAATTTCAACCTCTTCTGCTTCTGTCTTTGGTTACAAAACCACACTCGCACCACATTTTTTTTCAGGTCCAACTTTTCCGCTATAGCTGCTATTTTCTCGGACGACGGTCGAGGCTGCACGGCGAAGTACGCTTCCAAAGACCTCTTTTCTGGGGCTGCTATCGAGGTCCTCTTGCGCTTCTTCTCCCCTCCGTTGAAAATGTCCGGTTTGCTCATTTTCTCCCGCTGGGCCCCCTCGGCCTCCTCCAGCCAGGCCTGGAGGATAGGTTTGAGCGCGATCATGTTGTTGTGGGAGAGAGTTAACGACTCGAATCGACAAATTGTACTTTGGCTCAGTGATCCTACGCCGGGGATTTTGAGATTAGCAAGAGCGCCACCCACGTCCGCCTGGGTCACCCCCAGCTTGATCCTCCGCTGTTTGAAGCGCTCCGCGAAAGCCTCCAGCTCCCTTGGGTCCGTGTCCGAGTCATTCATAATGCTGGGCAGGCCGGCGTTATTGAGCCCAGGGCCGCCTTGACTCCCCCCGTGGTGGCCCGGTAAGAGCCCGTGGTGGGTGAGAGGTGAGTTCATGCTCATAGCCTGGTGGGAGAGGTGTCCCAAGCCGTGCATGTGTGAGTGCGGGTGGGCAGAGGTGGAGATGAGCCCTCCGCCGCCACCTCCGCCGCCCCCGCCGCCTCCTCCGCCGGTCCCATCGTGTGCACTGGACATCAGGGCGAGGGACGGCGAGGTGATGTGGTCCATGATGTCCTGGGCCTCCAGATTCTGGTGGTGGTGGTGGTGATGGTGGTGGTGATGGTGGGCCAGTGGAACGGTTGAATTTGACGAGCATGGCACCGTGCTCATCGTGTGGTAGGTGGCGTCGGGCTTGAACGGGTGCGTCTTGCCCTGGGACACGGCGATGTCCACGGCCGCCAAAGCCTCAGCCCGGGCCAGCAGGGTCTCATCCAGGCTCGCGAATATGTTGCTCTGCAGCTGCGAGGGTGGAAATTAGAGAAAGGGGAAAGGAGGGGAGAAAGAAGGGGTGCGAAGTGGGTTAAAAGACAAAAAAGAAAGAAGAAAAGATAAGAGAAAACGCATAAATAAATGTATCTGTCAGTCGGGAGTTTGGGCGACACATAACGCAGCCTGAATATTCCTTCAGAAGCGGCAAGTCATAAAAATTAATACAAAAACAGAGAAGTCGGGCTTTGCATGCTTTCAAAAAAAGTCTCTTCTTGTGATCGCCGTGGAATACATGAAAAAAACATTAAGCGCTCGTCTTGGCTGCATGTGCCTTGGAGCACCGTTTGTTATTACGCACAGACAGCGTTCAGAGCTACATGCAACCAAGGCAAGAATAAAGGACAAAGTGAAAGTTTTTTGAGGGGATAATTTACCTGTGGAGTTTGTAGACAAGCTCTCCTTATAGCTTCCGAGCTGGAATGCAGGGTGGTATACTTGTGCTCGGGTAAAGAGGGATGCATGGCGAAGTGCGGCTGTTTGCTGTTCATGGACATCATCTTGGCGAGCTTCTCCAATTAAAGTGCACGGGAAGAAAATGGGGGAAACAACTACAAGAGCTGTAAAATAGTCATAGAGACACAGTGATCCTTTCTCCTATCCAGTAATGATGCAGTGGAGTTCGCTGTGTAGTGTGCCGAGTGCAGCCTTGAGCCCGGAGATCACAGAGATGCCTGCAGTCTCTCAGACGCACTTATCTGTCTACTGTTTCCCACTGCTGGGGATGAGAGAGGCTCTTACACCTGAGCGCCTCAGATCTCGTCAAGCCCGTGCTCGGCTGCTCTCGCGAGACATAAACTGCCAGAACAGTGAGCAGGCTGACAGATAAAAAAAAAAAAAAAAAAAAACTGCTCATAGGGCAGGCAGTAACATCTGGAGACTAGACGCCTGCGTTTTTAAGCGCTCACTCCATCCAGCTCCGGAACTGCGCCGGTCCAAATGCCTTAAGGCCTTTTTCTTAACTTTTAGAGGCCGCTAACCATTGCCTTAACGATGTATTTTATAACCAGGCACTTTCAAATGAACTTGATACTCGGTATTTACACTACTTCAAAATATGATAAGAGACTTAATTGGAGAAAACTTCAGCAACCATTCAGTACCATACACTGTGCGTAATAAATGGAATTCTACAGTAAATCATAAAAAAAGGAAAAACTATATTACATTTTAGCATGATCTTAGTTATTTTTATTCACTTCATCAGTTGTTCACACCAATAGAAAATATGTAATTGTCTCGTATACACGCGGTTCAACCCAGTATGTCCCTCATCTTAACCCTTACAAGTAATGAGCCCGCCCTCTCTATCATTAAAGCCCATCATCGCCAGATGAGCACTAAACAAATTGATTTAATGCACCCGCGTAACCTTGTACACAGTCTTTACCTAAATTAATTAATCCCAATGAATTAACACTTCATTTATTCAAACCACAACGGTCGCCCAATTAAAATTTCATGCAGCGATTAGAAGTATGTGAAATATACATGATATCGTTAAATTTGCATAATAAATAAGGCGCGTTCTGCTACAAAGGAATGACTGTGCGTGTGAGGTCTCTAATGTGTGTCGTTAAAGGGTACGACGTGCTTTTATATCGGCACAAATAGGCAGGGTTGTAATGGTATTCATAATTGTTGTCACCAGGAAAGGTGGATTCAAACAGGAAAATGACAATGGAAAAATAAGTTTCTTGGGAATATATGCATCTGTATTTCCACCTGATAATCAGAATATGGAACATTAAACACAAAATACCGCCCATTATAGTCACCGTTAAGACCCTTGAGTGATTGTTGACCTAAAACTTTAGAAAGACTGAAGAAAAAAGCAGTAAAAAATAAACAATTAGTCATACATTTGTCATTGCATTACTATTTTATTTACTATTAAGTCACCCTTACATTGCAATTCATCACTTTTTATCACGTCATGTTCATCCATCCTCACTTTTCAGTCAGTCTTTAAAGATTACCATGAGGATCTTATTTAATGAAAGAACAAACACACACCAGTAGAATAGTTTACACACGTCTCAGCTTAAATGTGAAGCCCTTCTGTGGAACAAAAAGCAGCACAGAAGTGTTTGTCTGGAGATGAAACCTACTGACAATCAGTCACTAAAGACCTTTACTGAGACCTACACAAAAATATTTCTGTCAGACTTCTTATGTCATGTATTAAGTCATACAATATAACCGCAGTCAAACTAGCATTAACAAACAATAAGTTACACTTAGCATCACGTTTATATTGTTTTACTGCAGCAACATGGGAGTTAATATTTATTAAAACCTTCACATGAGCTTTGACAGTTTTGTGGGACTGCTTGTGTTAAAGGGACTGTGGGATTTTCTCTTTGTCGGCTGGCTGATGTTCAGTGCGTGTCTCTCTCTTATTATGTTCACAGGTTTACCGCTGCAGCTGGAGGTGGAGGATGAGGAGGAGGAGGAGGAGGAGTTTACCTGATCCTGGTCTTGGCTTGCTGGATTTAGAGAGCCAGAGGGACCAGCAGCATTATTCTCCTCCAGTGAATCAAACAGCAAATCAAAGGACAGTTCATCAGTCTGAGAAGGCTCTGCACATTCACTACCTGACACCTCTGCAAAGCTCCTTGAAGACTCCTTGTCGTTCACGGTGCCATCCACGCTCTCGCTTGCCGAGTTCTTCTCACGTTCGCACTGCAACTCGGGTTTCTTATCGTGGCAGGTTTGCGGTTCTGGGATGAGAGTGTTGTCCAAGTCTGCCGAAGCGGTCGAGGCCAGGGAGAACTGCGACCCTCGGCTGCTGGAGCTCTCTCCGTCGAGCATCATGGAGTCCAACTCAGAGATTTTATCAAGGTACGCTGCATCCATGGAGGCCTCACTGGTCATCTGGAAGCTATCCGAATCATCACCTACTGGATTAGAGGATGTGACTTCTTCAACAGGGCTCTCTTCACCTGTAACTTCACACGATGGGTCGTTAGATTTAGACTTCTGCCAGCTACCCCAGAAGGCAGCATTTGAGGGTTGGATGTGAGCATCTTGCGGCAGGACTTTAGGGATCTTGTCAAGGCTGCTGAATAGGTTCTCTGTGGTGCTGCCACTCTTGCCTGGACTGGGAAGGTCTTCAAAGTCCAGCCTTCTCAGGTGAGACACAGGTTTGAATGCAACTTTCTTCTCCCGGATGCCAGGGCTTTTAAGAGTCAGGGACCGGAAGGCAGAGGACGGAGTGTTGGGCAAAAAGTCGGAGGAGGCGCTTTCCAAGTCCTCCTTTTTCTGCTCATCGGTCAGACTCTTATTCAACTCTTTGTGATCTGCAGTTGGCATGAACACCAAACTGGTATTCCTTGAAAATGTCTGACCTTCTGCCTCCGGATTGCTGCAAATGAGCTGCCTCTCGTTGTCACTCAAGCTCCTCAGCATCATGTTGATCTTCTGTTGCTGCGTTAAAGTTTCAGACTCGGCCTTGCCGCTCCCACACGCCTCCTGCACGTCAAGGTGTCTCTTCTCAGACTTTGTGACGCGAGACTCCAGGTCCTCAATGTACTGGTCACTGCGCTCCAGAGCCCTCTTCAAGTGATCCGCCTCGCGGTCATACTGCTGGATTTTAGCTTCCAGCGCTGCAACTGTGTAACGACCAAACCTTGGGAAAAGAAAAGCCAAAATACAATTTATACAGATAAAGGCGGTTTTAACTTTTAATTTTGCCATTTTCATTTAAAGTCAGACTGTTGATGATCACACAGGATTTACCAACCATAGCCTTAAATCAGTGCCTCCAACTTCAGTGGATTTTAATTTAGAAGTAAAATGTGTCGCTATTCCTAAAACATAAAACTATAATGTCTACTCTTCATTTTTTTACAAGCAGTGACTTCTAACCAGGAGTAGATAAAATGTCCTTTGTGTTGCCTTATTAACGGAATAAGATTCAAAGAAAGAGTCGACAGCATTCAGCTATCCTAACAATAAGAAGGATACTTACTTCTGAGGAGACCTGCTCACCACTTCTGCCTTTAATCTCATGTTTTCTTGTACAAGGTCCACATTCTGAGAACGTAAGGTCTTATTTGCCTGAGGATGGTAAAGATACACTAATGACAGAATTGTACACATTATTCTTCAAATGGGGTAAATTGACTCAATAGTGATGTTTTATTGACAGGCGCCATTGGATATGAGTATCTTCAATCTGTGGTTATATTGACCAGAGGTAATAACATAAACATGTGTAAATACACAGCAGTGCGCCAACATTTTAAAACCTTATTCCTTAATATTAAGATATGAATTACAACGCAGCTGACACTTTTCTCTCACTAGTTCGAGGTCGCATTGTTATGTCTTAAAATGTAGATCGCATACCTCCTTGAGTTTATCCATGTCCTGCTTTATTTTATCGCAAACATCTGTTGCAGCTCGCAGCTTGTTGGTCCATTCCTCCAGGACAGAGGGGTCAAATTTCTTGTCATCTGTTTGCACTGTGTTAATGCTGCAGGGATCCAGAGCAGTCCTTAGTTGGGACTCCAGGCTTTGATTTTTCGTTTTCAGCTCTTCATTTTCTCTGATCAGCCCTTCAATTTCATCCTGTTGGACAGACATTAAGAAAAGTTTAACAATGACCACATAACAGTAGCATCATGATTCATGTATATGCTAACATGCTAAGCATTGTTCATTTTTCTGTTTATGGGAACTTTGAAACTGGACACTTTGTTGTATTCATATAATACCATTACTTTACAGAAGTTAACGTTATGTTCAGTTAACAGTTATCAGTAAACGTCTCCGCCAGATATTCTGAGTGCATTAAACAGGAACATCTGTGCAAGTGGAAAAACTCCACTGAACTGTGTTGACTGTGATGTTTTGGGGTTGATTCCAGATTGCATGTCTATGCTTACATGTTTGTGATCAGGAGACTGTTCAACAGCATCATCCAGCTTACTTTTTTTAAAGGGCAGAAATTTAATGTATGAACATACTTGGTAATATAAACCAATACCTCATACTCCCGCAGGAGCAGTTCTCCTCTGGTTTTTCGGAGGCATTTCCTCATGCGAGGGTTGTCGCTGTGATCACTCTCATTTGTTCCTCCTATAACAAAACGACATGGGTTCAGACAGTAAGAGGTTAACAGACTCTGCAACAAAACATTTAAGTTCAAAAGTGGTTAATGTTCTATAATGCATTAGTATTTTTACTCTAGAGCCTCACACCAAAACATGTGAAAAGCATTACTATGAATGTTGTGGCGCCTTTGTGTGGTAAATTGAATTATAAACCAGTCGTGTCCTTAAAGCCTTTTGTTTCATGATTAATGCTATTTAACATTTAGAGAGATGTTGGTTACCGGTGTGAGTTTCTTAGAGGGTAAGAATCATTTATATCCCTGGTTGGAGAAGACGTTAACCCAGCCCGTGTTTATCAGCTCTTTTACCTTTTGTGTTTTCATAACTGCTACTTAACTTTTGCACAGGTATTCTATCATCTGAGCTCAGGGGTTTATGGATGAATCCAAGTAGCACGGGCCAAATAGCATTTCTTGCATATCAGTGCAGAGTAGACCTTTTAACAAAAATATTTTTCCTGTGCGATAAATACATACGTTTCAAAATATGGAAGAAGTGAGACCATCGATTCTGTGATCACAAGTAAAACACATTCTATAAAACAACAAATGCTACAACAAAAACACAATTCATACAAGTGAGTAAACATTCATTCTATCAAAACTTCCTTAAAAATGTTGCTCAGCATTTCCTGTTTCCATCATTTTTGAATAACACACAGTTCCGCTTTTCACAAACCTTTAACAAAAGAAAGTGTTCGGGGCATTTCCACACAACGATTTGTCTAATGTAACCCTTATTTAACCTGGACTCACTCCTGTAGTGTTTACACGGTCTGTACAGTGTTATGGGCAGTCTGAACTACACATAAATGTTAGTCAACAGCTTCCCATACAGCAACCCGATGTCAAATTGGTGAATAGCACACAGTCAGTTTCGCTCACTATGGGTAAAATAAACATTGCTGCTTCCCATATTTGACTACAACTGTACCTACATGCTTCACAGTGATGTCACGATGACTCAAATGTGACATGCTGCTCGAAGATATCGCCAAAAAAACATGACCTCTCTCTGTTGTTTTGTGACAGTTTCCTCTTGTGTTTACAGAGTAACTCACCGATGATTTCTCTGCAGGGGCTTTCTGCTGTGATGGGGACCCGGCACGATGGACACTGGTTAGCTTTCTTTAACCACATTTCCATGCAGGACGAGCAGAACACGTGGTTGTTTGCACAAATGACCGGCTGTCTGACCTGCACAGGGGGGGAAAACACGAGCAGTTTATTTGCTTTACTTTAGCAGAAATGTACATTACCAACGAAACACACGATGAGTTAGTAACGCTGGGTAACGCTGGGTAACGTTGGTACCATGACGACATTAAGGTTACTAAGCAGCAGTGTAAACAGATCGTCTCAGTTTAACGATTAAAGGGGGGGGGGCTGCGATTTAAAAAATAAAAAAAAATGAGTACAACAATTACCTTTCCGAGACATATTTGACACGAAATCGGCAAAGTCAGAGAAAGTGTGGACGTCTGATAGTTGAGAGCCATGCTTTTGAGGGGGAAACAGCGCGCCGTGCAAAAACACAAACAGCTCCTCTGTAAAGATACAAATTTCCCACCAGGAACTGCGCGCGTAGACTGACGACTACGGGAAGCCACCGAGGACAAAAGGCGGCTGGTTCGCGAACATTTTAAAGAAGCACCTGTTAGTTCACACTTGATACCTGAACTAGTTCTAATATATGTTTTTAACAAGGTTAATGGCAATTTAAAAGGTATATCACTTAAAAGCCTGTAGCCTACTCCCCGGTAAGTATATTGGAAGTTTTTTGTTGGTGCTATTAGCACTTAGAATTTTAATGGTGTTAGTTGTATGCACTGTAGTTAATAACATAATAAATTACACAACATTGCATATTTTTTCTAGCAGTCAATATTTTATATCTATTACCCTATAAGCCTACATGCTCCACCACTGAAAAAAAAAAGAAAGTATGAGGCTATCAGTCAGAGGAAGTTCATTTGTGAACACTTAAAGCATGTAGAATAACGTATTACACTCATTTAAACTTTAATTAACACCTTCAACACCTGAGAAAATATCTGTTGTTTGCATGTTATTTCTTGTTTATTATTTTTCTATCTCTGCTGGCTAGTAACAAACTTTGTGCTCTGTAGTTCTGATAAGCAGCATCCACAAACTTTAACAAAGCTACTGGTGCTGGGTTGATAAAAAGTCAAGTCATTGTGGCTGACAAAAGAACAAGTTTGAGATATTCCCCATAGGAATCAAGCCACCCAGAGGGATGCTGTAACCCTCTGTGTAATTTGCATGTCACAGATTATACTGTAAAATAAATGTTAAAAATAAATTTGGATAGAGGCATCAAGTGTTTCAAAGGATTTTTTTGTGGTTAAAATAAATAATACAATTCATAAAGAAATATGATATTCCAGGATATACAATAGCATCCAGATGCTTTTTATTTGGGTTAAAATATCCTGTATACAAATATAGCTTTTCATAGAGTTAACTTCTTTTTATTATGTATATTTACACAATGAAGTTCTGGTAAAACTTAAAGCCACCAAGGACTCAGAGTGACTTAGAAAACAAGGTTGTGTTAGGTCATCGTGCTCCCAATAACAACTAACAAAATCGTTTTTGTTAATTTTTAAAAATATAGTCTTTATGACATTAAATGTCATGCAAAAACATATTACCACAATTCAGATCACAATATAAAAACACCTCTGCGTTGAAACAAAGGAAATATTGTAAAATAACAATTCCTTACTTAAATGCCACTTTAAGCACATTCATTCAATCAAAGCCTACCCATAATGAACAATGCAATGTAATATTTTGAAAGCCTTCATGTCAGGTGAACGATCGAATCTATAATGATACAGAGGGAACTAATGTTAGCATAATGTCCACCTCAAATATTTCAAATTACATCCACCACAGTTTATCCCTCCGGAGCCATTACTCATTTAAACCAACATGTCTTGTGCTTCATTGTATCTCAAAGCAGGACATCTTCTCAGGAGCTAATATGATTAGAATTGACTGACTTAAAAGAGCGCGTACACTGAACGCAGTCAAAAAAACATCACATGTACTTGTTTGGTTGTTTTCAACAGAATATGAAATGAATCACAGCAGGCCTGCCCTCGTGCTTACTCAGTTTTAAAAGCTGTTTTGTGAGGTTTTCTTTTCTCAGAGGCAGTGCATAATTAAAGTGATAAATTGAGTTTTAAATGTGCAGCCTTTTTTCTAACCTTTTATTTCCTCTCTATAATGATATTTATTAACACATATACAGCATATTGAAACAACAGGTGTACACAAACAAGCAACTATTCAAATATTTTTAGTAGCTGTGTCTGATTGAACTAAAAAAAAACAATGTAGATGTGTTTGCAGTACGAGCTTTCATTTAAGTCTATATTTGTCCTGATAACACAACGACTTCAAAGAGCACCTGATGTGGAGGATGCTACCAGAGAGACTTTCTAGTGTCGTATAGTAAACATGCAAATTGTAACTGAAGTGGCTCGCACATTTATTACCAAGGAACTCACTCTAGAATAACACATAACAGACCAAAACTAAAGAAATTCAAATTTCCTGACATACATTGTCCTGCTAACATTGCATTGCTTTGCAACAGGCCAGTCATTAATTGGTGACAGTCAATTAATCACAGCTGGTACAGACGGCTGCATCTATTGATCTTGTCCGAGCACTTATTTTTCATCCCTAAATGACACCGATCGCCAGATTTGACCAGCATGTGTAATGGACAGTGAAGAACCAATGACCCGAGTGTCACTCCTACCACTGGTGGGGATCTGGGTCCCATCCCCCATCTCTGCCAAATAGCATCCTTACCATTTAGCTTGGAAAGGTTTAGACTGCCCTAAGAGCACAGCAGCGAAACAGTGCGCTCTGGTGCTCAGATGACCTTTTCTGTTTAAGGCTTAATCTCTGACAAATGCTTGCTTTAATTAGCCTGATCCCCCCCTGCCTGGACCGCCACCCCATCAGGCTCCCCTCTCTCTCTCTCTCTCTCTCTCTCTCTCTCTCTCTCTCTCTCTCTCTCTCTCTCTCCATCTCTTTATCACTACTTTTTTCTGTCTTCCCTAGTGTGCTCATAGGAAATTCTCAAACATCAACTTGATGTAGGTGAGACTGAAATGACAGTCAGGTAGGCAAAGGTTAGACAAAATGTAAAAACTTAACTATTTGTGGTGTTGCTTAGATGGGATGATAGGACAAATCGTTTTAAAAACATGCTTTATGCATATATCAGGAGAATTCAATGTAACATCACAGACAAGTTCCTTACATTACTAATCCACTACTTGATCATTCAAACTACAGCAGCTTAAAATAGAGACAGTCATGCTTAAAAACACCCAGCATGAGATGTTTAGTAAATATTGCCTGCTCCCGTAATAATGCACAGATTAATGACTATTTAATGGCACATAAGAAATGCGGCAACAGAGAACAAAGAAAAGAGAAAGAGGTCGTGTCGGGGAGAGACTATGAGAGTATAAAGATTAGCTAGCCCTCACT